>NW_020448307.1:1512481-1550172 GCF_003343035.1 Apteryx rowi | reverse complement strand
CCTAATAAAGTTAGCCCCAACAGCAAGTTACACATGTGCAATGAGAAAAAAAAACACTTGGTTAACAGTTTAAAAATAAAGTATATATAAGGAAAACAACTGTAAGCTACAGAAGAGGAAAAAGAGCATCTCAGGAAATCTATGGTGCTGCTAGTCAAAGTAGAAACTGTCAGCTCAGCATTTTTCACCTTCTAAAAACCCACCCAGAAGAAAAGTTCAGAGGAAACACATAATAAAGAATTTTCTCAGACATTCAGACAGCTAAGGTATTCCCTGGTGCTACCATAAATTACAAAAACAGAACACCTGCAACTGGCTCCTGAAAACCTCTAAGAAAATTTTACTCAAGTCTGATTGCCAATTCTGATGAAAGAAATGGACAGGATATATCAAGGGTGGGAAAAAAAAACAGCTCAAAGATTGACTAAATTTATCTAGGTTCCAAGTACTGTAAATAAGTCTATTCATTTTGTTCCTACTTCTAATGTAATACTTCACATATAAGAGTTGCATTCATTCCATGCTAAAGCTAGACCGCAAAATATTATACGCCATAAATCTTGGTTCTCCAGCATAAGCCACCTCAGTATTTAATTAACGTATTTTTAAAAGCAGGTTATTTATCCATATAAGTAGTATCATCAAAATAACAGTGAAAAATTACTTTCAATGTCACTGCCATCTGGGCCTCATTCTTAACTTTTATCAATAAGAATAATGTAAACATTCAGCTGCACACACCAACCAACTACATTTTTTGAATTGCTTATTTCTTTATTAACTAGAGAACTGCTAATTACTTTTTGATACCTTCTTAAGCAGGGAAGTAGTTTTCAGATCAAGCAGAAAAAATTGTAAAACAACTCTACTAGAACTATAAATATCTATTAAAATATTAAAATAAATTATATTCGCCAGTTGAAAACAATCTCAAAAATGCATTTTGCTGAGTATTTAATATTTCACATATGAAAATACCATATTGTTGCTAATTTTCATTTCTTAATTACTATGGCATAGTACTATTTAGTATCAGATTGTACAGATTTTGCACAGAGAAAAAAAAGCAAGGGATCACATACAGAATGACGAGCTACTATTGCTCTCCTTTACATAACTACTTTGAGAGACTCCACTAAAACGTTTGGCTTAAGAGACTCGACTGCCATTTGGGAGATCTCTGTGACAAAGCCAGGACAGAACCCACATCCCGGTACTCTAGAGAAGCGCGTTACAACGGTCTCCTGTAACATAATCACTTAATTTGAAAGAGATTGAAAATTGGGAAGAGCTGTTAAGAACCAGTGTTTCCCTTCCGGACTGTCTACGAACTCCAGCCCATACAAGTCTCTATCCTTCTGTTTATCTGGTAACCACCAAGAATGCACAAAGCTCAAATATTGTCAAAGAAGATTAAATACACTGCAATTTATGTCAAAGTCAATGGCCTCTCGGGATGCTGACTCAAACATCCCTACTGGCTACCTGAGTGTATAAAAAAAATCCCCAAACCAAACCAAATCCAAAAACAACCCCAAATAACTTTTATACAGAACCTATCTTTACTTAAGCTATCTTTCCTGCTTTTTATTTAAAAACAGAACTGAATTGTTTTGGTAGAAGAACTGTTCTCAATTACAAGCACATTCCCAATGATGCCATAATAAAATAAATATCTAAAACAGATTACAGTATTTAACCAAAGTCTTCAAATAAAAAGATCCAATATTACTGTTCTATAGCCCCTCTGAAAGTCAAGAAGATTAACACCACTCCTTTATCACTCACCTAGATAAACGCCTTAACCATGAATGGACAAAGCAGGGAAGCAGATTTTGGATTAATGATCTTGTTTTGTGTACATGCCTGTAACAGTACTGATAGCCAAGATAACAACAACATGAAGAATGGGTAAAAGAGAGAGGCCATGCCCAAATTTGCTTCATTGCTGAATACAGAAACTCATTGCAGGAATGTTATTTTAGAGTCAGGTTGGTGGGTATAATCATGCCTCCTCCTGAAGTCGTCTCTACATCAGAATGTATTTTATAGCAAACTTAAAAGAAAATAAAGTACTAGGATTCTAATTCACAAAATAATTTTAAAATGAGACATACCTAAAGCAGCAAAGTCTCCTAATTAACCTCTGTGTCTATGGACCGACACATATCTTACCACTCACTTTAATGCAACTAAAACAGACTGTATGATTCATTGCTTTGTATAAAGTTGCCCCAAATTATGTAAACATTTTTTGCTTACATTTCCAACAACTCTCATATGTCATAGCAAGGACATTAACCAAAGCATCAAGACTGAGTTCAAAACAAAAAAGTGGTTTCAGACTAAATTGAGGAAAGAATATACATATATCCATAATGAAGTATTTTGTTTTCAAACAGCAAGTGTATTTTTATGCATAAAGCTAAATTAGAACGCATACCTTTGCCGTAAGTACTGTTGCACCGAACCACCCAACGCCTTGACACTGGCAAGGTTTTGATCTCTGCACAGCCAAGATTTCTTACGGAGAACCTGAACTGCAGACCAAAACTCCGTTCTCCGTACGTGCATGAAGAAATAATACTTAATTGAAAAAAAAAAACAACAGTATATATAAACTCTGAACATATAGGAAATCACGCCTTTCCCCACGTCTGCGTCAAGCACGTGCCTCAACACGCAAAGCTCTAGCGAAAGCCATGGGGAGCGCGAGCAGCGGCAGCTGCCGGCACCAAGGGCCACCGCAGCTCGCGGAGCGGCGCCGCGCGTGCCCCGTGACGCAGGCGCAGCACGCACGCGCGAACACCGCGCACGCCAGTTCACACCGCCTCCCACGCCGCAGAGCTGGAAACATTAGGTGTAGGCGCTTGGTAGAGCTTCAGCGACGAGCGCTCACGGGGAGCTCATGTGTGTTTTTATAATGGTAGGAAGAGACGGCAGACACTGCCGCGCTGAGCGCGCGTCTTTCACTTCCTATCAATTACGTCCTATTAAATAAAAAGAAGCTCTGAAAGCACAGGCAAGCACCAATGGAATATAAAGAAAAGGAGCTTTTGCACAGGTTCTCTGGAAAAGCCCACAGAGAGCAAAGCRGCGGTATTCAAGCCGCCCAGGCTCCCCACGGACGCGGGGCTGCTTCGCCTCTTCTTCAGCTCCGCGCGGCATTCGTTCGACAACCTGGGGACGGCAACCCTGACCCATCGCAGGCCTCGTGGCCTCGTCTCAGCATYGCCCTTTAATTAACATGCCAACGCCAGGCGTCTGAACGAGCCCCGGGGAGCTTTCCTCAACCGCCGAAGTCGCCCGCCGCCGCAGCTCGCTCCAGAGCCGCGTGCACCAACGGCGCCGGTTCGACTTCCTTTAAAATGGCGTTTGCTACCATTTTAGAGCTCACGCAGGAGTGAAAAAGAAACACTAACGCAAGTGAGTGACGTGATTTTTTTTTTTTTTTTTTTTTTTGGATACTCTCCAAAATGTAAAGGTTTCAAGGGCACAGGCAAAGCTTTCTTGGAATGGATAAATAGTAATTGATGTTGCAGCTGCAACCTTAGCTGGAGCTCCTGGGATTTCAAATGTACTACAGCCTTAAAGTATTTATGACCAGAATATGATAATTAAGTTATATGTTCTAAACTTTTACATTTATTACAGTAAAACAGCCAAAAAAAATCTTACCTTAATTTCTACATGAATCAGTTTACTCATATTTTTCCAAAGGTCTTTTTTTAATACTGTCATTGTGCATCCTTGCTTCCTTAAATAAATAGACAGTAAAAGAGTAACAGAACATATTTCCCTAATATACATTTTACTTAAAATATGGAATCAAATCATCACGGGCCATCCTAATTCCTGATGCTTGGCTGGATGGCAAAATATGCATTTGATCGACATATGAATTTTACATATGGTTGTGGATCACCCAAGAACTCAAGTGCCAAGACCTCAGCCTTGCAGACGCATCCCGTCGTAACGCACGTGGGCGCGTTCTGCGTTTATAAACTAAGGTGCAAGCAGGTGTCTCRGCAGGAGGAGACTGCAGTTGGGAAGACGCCGCAAGACTATCTAACATGCAGTTAGTAGAAAAAGTACAAAAATTACTCAGAATTTGATTTATAAAGGTCTACTTTCATTTTAAACACAATATATGAAATTGTTCCTATTCCATTCAATCTCTAGATGCAGCAAGCGCTCTTTCTGATCTCAACGGCTATGGAGATAGCTGTTCTACATGGGTGGCWCCTTGTTAGAAACTGTTTCTTAGTTTTCTGATATTAAAACACTGAACCTTGCAAACAAACCCAAAGCCAATGTACCTGCCAAAAATTTAATATCTTAACAGACTTCCTTCAACACTCTAATTCCATTCCGTTAGAACACCAAATTCAACAAGACAACAGCATTCTTGCACACAGAGTTTGTTGTTATTAAAACAGACCAATGAGCTTGAACCAGTCACAGCAACATTTTGGTTTAGCCTATATAGTCAGCATGTATCTGAGAAGTATTTTACTTCTTATGACAGTGACCTTATTCATGTCGCACCACTTAAATTAAACTGAACTTAAATTAAAATACTAACCAGGATCGGTCCCATTAATGACCTCAGCGTGAGAGCTATGTATACATTGCTTTAGTTTTCTCAATGTGAGTGTTTCTGCCAATCACAGGACTATAGTCACAAGCTGCCAAAATGCTGTTGCTAGAAAAAAGGCTAGAGACATCTGGAAAGCTGACTGCAACGTACACAGAAAAAATATTAATGTTACTATAAGAAGTACAGTAAAAGATTTAACTGCAACAGTCAGAGAACAGATATTTTAAAAGCTGAAGGATAATACTGGTATAATATCACACTGAATCATATATATAAAGCTATAAACAAATTTAGACTTGTAATTAGAAAGCGTATTTCTGCTATTTAGAAAAAATCTGTAAGACTCTTCTGCTACCAGTATAATCCTACAACAGGAATCCTGACACTGATTTTTATGAATGCATATACACAATCCTGTTCAACATACCTAGTCTATATAATTATTTTCTGCTTTGCTGTAAAAAAAAAAAAAAAATCAGTAAACAAAAATAAGAAAGTAGATATAAAAACCTAGCTTTTCTACGTAGGAGGAGGAGGAAGAGAAAGGAAAGAAGGAAACAGAGTAAGAGAAGCAGAAAAGAATTTCTCCTTCTTCTTTCTATACAACTTAAAAAAAGCTCTGTGTAAAAGTGGAACTAGCAGTACAAAAGTCAAGATGGTAAATTCTTCAGGGCATAACGTACATTTTCCTGTCCGTATAAAGCCTCACGCAATGAGGCTTTATTCCTGGCATAGGCTTTCAGACTTTGTCAACAAAAGGACTACATTYACATGTGAACCAGTTTATTATGGAACATTAACCAACGTGTTACATTCTAGGCTCTGCTTCAGTGGAAATATATGAAGAAGAGGGAAGGGAATGTGTGCCAATTTTAGATTTTGGCCTCTGTCCATTTGATATGGATCCAGAATGACTTGGTTGACTGTTGAGTCATAGGTTGTTCAAGTGACATTATTTTACATTTGACTAGTTATTGTTCTTTAAACTTTGAACAGGGATCAGAAGCTCAAAAAACACCAGCGAACAAAGTAAAAGGAGCCAATGCACAGTTTAAACAAGATTCTCAAACAGCAAAAAGGAGTTTCCTTAAATGACTACTTTTAACTGGGATAGCTAAAAGAAAAGATCCCACCACACAATTTAAAAACTTGTTATATTACCTAATATCTGTAACACACAGTAATAACTTCAAAATGTCAGAAGTACTTCTGAGATATCGTCCTTGTTAATATAAAGGTGGGAAAGAGAAGCAAAGCTTTTCCTGTCCAAAAACGTAGTGAGTGAAATGAGTACTATGTTTTTAAAAGATATAGCAATAATATATCCTGAATTATTAAATCAACAAGGTGCATACTGTTAATTCACGTTAGCCAATATTCATTATAAAATTGAAAATAAAAAAAAGAAAAATCTAAACATTACCATTTCAATACTGAATGTGTACTTCTAGTAGGGGTAAGAGTAGCCCATAAATAATATGGGTTTACATTTAACATAAGTGTGTATAATATAGGCATGATCGAAACTGAACTTATTGTACAGATGTACTGCTTTAACAACAGAAATTTTTAGTGAATCTTGACTGCTCCATTTATTTTCAACAAGTCCACTTGACTCATTTTTTCCACTCCATTTTACCCCAATTTCAGACAGCAGGTATGTTTTCAGTAGGTTTTGATCCCCTCTGAAGGGAATGTTTTACATTCAATTCAATGTTATAACCAGTTGTTTTCAGAAAAGCGATCAGTAGTTAAAGAAACTGCTGGAGGAAGAATGTTGGCCTATCTTTAATAAGAGAAATGCAGTGTAGTACAACAAAAGTAAGTATCAAGAGAGATTGGCTTTATTTCAATAATCTAGGAAGGAGGGAATCAGCTTTCATAATAGCTTCTGAGACAAAAAGAACAAACAAAAAGCAACAAAAACATGGTATCTTGGGTACTTTGCTGGAGGAAAAAAATAAATACTTCTGATGATTTTGAGATCTTAATTACAGATGAAGATGACTGTAAGACGTTCTTCATGGTGCGAGAGGCCAGAATCAAGGTTCAAGGCCAACTCAATTTAAGAATTTTGTAAGGTGCTAGCCCAGATGTGTGTAGATATGGCCCACACATATTCATGAGCAATTAAGTCACTTAAAAAGGTAATTAACGACTTTTTTTGCTCCATTAGAGAGAGAGCAGTAATTCTTGTAGGAAAGATGGGGAGCAAATCCAGAAATTCCTGGTGACTTAAAAATCAGAAAGTAGCTGAAGAACAAAGAACTATGATCTCATACTGCTAAGTTYCCCAAGGCAAAGGCTAAGCCCTACCACTGTGAATACTACTGAAAGGTTTTCTTTCATTTTTTAAGTTCCAGTCTTTGGTGCAATTTATTTCAATGCTTCTTCATATCCAGACCTGTGTATAAATACATGTCACAGCTTAAAGCTTAGCAAACCTGTCTAAAATGTATTCTCCTAAGTCTTATATAAATTTTTAATGCCTTTAATAATACAGCTTAATTTTATGTTTACCGGCCTCTGCCACCTTTGATGCAAAGAATATATACAAAACTACTCTTAAAAAACCCACATATGAACAGGAAAAAAAGTAATAACTTGTTTAATGAAACAGAATCAGCCACCCAAATTTTTGTAACATTTCAAAAGGCCAAATAACACATATTACCATAGACTTGTAAGAGGCCTATAGCTCTTGTACGTCATTTTCGTGGCACCTGTAAATCAACTTTATTGAATTATCTGGCAGAGTGCTTTAATTACTTTTGTCAACACTGTTAAGCAATTAAAGATAAAATTTCTGTTATAACATGCATACTTAGTAGGTTGTTATCTATTATGTGCTTTTATTTCCACTTGGCATCCATATGTCACACTTGAGACTATCAAGATGTTTCACCAAGTCCTTGTTGTTTCATACTCCTGGACTTTAAAAGAGCTCCTTTTCTCATCTTCTTTTTTGCCGTTATGTTTAGGCCTTGCTCTCTGTCTCTCTCTTGTATTTTTCATATTACTTTAGCCACTTTCCTCGTCCTCTTCCTCTCCCCCTCCTCCTTAGCCGTAGGAAATTGCATTGGTGCCCTGCCGAATCTCGCATCGTTTCCTGGCCACATTGTTAATCTATGCCTCTTTGTATATTTTCTCTTCCTGAGCGGCATTCACAGCTCCTCCCAGTTTAAACTCCATCTGCAAATTTCATTAGCAGGCTGTTTACTCTCTCCCATGTAACTATCATGAAGGTGAATAAAAAGACAACCCGAGAATCTGCACACACCTATCTACATACAACCCCTTTTCTCTGGGAGCACCTTCTGTGTATTAAAGACTCTTCTGCACATTTTAAATTAAATTATAATGATAGTAAATGATCATTTAAATTTATCATTTCAAGTTTTAAATGGTGGGAATTCCAACATTCTTTTGGAAGGTTATTAAAAACTTTCCTGGTGAGAAACTATTCTTTCCTTTCCTCAATTTCAGTGTTAATTACAATAATATCCACCCTTATAAAGACTTTGATGGATATTACAAATCTTTTACAACATATCACTATCTATCATCATCTTTCAACAGCTTTCACTCTCAGTCTGGTCACTCAACTTTGCTACTAGACCTGCTCGTGATACCTCAAACAGAGAATTTTAATTGATTGTAATAAGTCATGGTCATTGTTCAAGATTTACTTAATGCAGTATATATTGCATTCAGTTCTTCAACCAGTTTTTAAGTCATTGCTGCCTAGTTTACATACATATCATATTATATGATAATAGAATTATCATAACAATTATTAAACTATTAAAGTATGAAGATAACAGGTTGAAAAGATCACATGGAAAGATGGAACTGGACCAAAAATTGGACAGATACTCAGCTGATATAGTCTTACTGCTTCCATACAGTTCTCTAATTAAAGCAGGTTCCAGTAAGACAGTTGAAGTGCTCCTTAAGAAATAAAGGAAAAACTATTTACTATTGAAATATAATATAAGGTTGAATTCACCGCATGATGATTTTAACAAGAAGAAGCTAGAGATCATGCTACTCACCATCTAAAGAAAACAGATGTTTGATCCAAATTTTGGAGTCTATCAATTAGCCACTAAGTCTTCACTATCCTTAGAGAATTATAATTATAAAAGCTACTGTAAAAACAGGTATTTCATCAGCTTCTCAAGTTTTTCAGGAAACTGAAGCAATGTACAAACACTACTTTTTAAGCTGCATCTAGGAACAGTTTCAAGGCACAGAAAGTGCTATAAGAAACTGAAAAGTGCATACGTAGGACCAAAATCTGGCAAAGCCAAAGACACAGGCTGGAGGGAGAGGGGAAGAAAAAGGATGGTTTATCTGTCAGCTCCTTCAAGCATTTCTGCTACCTGTCAGATGAACAATCAATCAATCCTACCTTTTAAAAATAGTTACATAAAACAAAGAAAACAAAGATACCCATGTCAATCAAACATCACTGAGAGCACCCTACTGCAATACAGCGTTCCTTTACATAAATCCTAGCTTACATTCAGCTTTTCCCCTAACGAGTCCTACAGAGGCAAAACAAACCGGCATTCAGAGCTCCACGGCACAGGACCCTGTTGAAGCGCAGCGACAGCTACGCGTAAACGAGTAAGAGTCCAACTCCAAATAATTTACTGTTATGTTTTTAGTTAGTTGAGTGCACCTTCTAAGAAAGAAAAAGTTTAAGAGTATAAATGCACAAACATTTAAGAAGATTTTACTGCTCTGATGGACAGTCCAGCTGCAGGCAATGATCTTCAACCAGCATGTACTGACACCCTTTTCCTAGGTATATTAAAGAAAGATGCATCAACACCCTTGTCCAAATGACCAAGAGAGAATCTTCCCTATAGAAAAGGTCAAATTTCTTTTCCCATTAATAGCTGAAGGTTTAGTATGGAAGAAGAACCAAAAGGAAACAACTGAAACTCAAGAAACCATGTTCTTGATATAACTGTAAACCACAAAAACAATAACTATTTTTTTCATAGAGGTGGAAGTTCAAATATAGATTTGTTTCAACGGATGCACTTGTTGCTGCCCCTTACTATCAGGATCAGATGGGTTCCTCGCTCCTGCTAATCCACCAGAGCATTATTCCTTTTTTAATTCAGATTCTCAGTAGCCTCTGATGACATGTAGTTATCACAGAACGATTTTTCAGGAGAAATAAATAACTGCAGGAGCACAAACTTGCATTATTTCTAGTTTGTGCTAAAATTTTATTAGACTATATAGTCTTTGAAGTAGTGACTAAGACAYGTCCGACATTTCTGTTATATCACTCACATGTTTCATCCGAGAAACATTAAACAAAGGTCAAATTGATAAACAAGAAAGTTTGCTGATAGGAACAAACTGAACATTGATTCCACACTTAACTCTTTCAGTAAACTCCTCTCAAGGCCTGTGGTTAAACACATGCTTTAAAAGGAATTCGCTCTGAATAAATTTATGGTTGTACATGCAACGCCATGGTTCTTACGCGGTTAGGTATTAGCTGTCAATGTGAAGGGCACTTGCCCTTCCTTTCCCAAAAGCAGCCTACAGATTTTTCTTTTTTATCACACAGTTTTTTTTAGTTTCTAACTTGCCTAAAGGAAGTTTCCTCAATCTAACACATTAGTGACAATATAATAAGGGGATCTAGCTGAGAGAGATGAACTAGATTTTAAAGGGTAAAGTCATATTTGAATCATTTAAAATGGATACAATGTTAATGTTTCAGTGTCAAGTTTCAGATTTTTTAAAAATAACTGAGACAACAACAAAAAACCCTACTATCTCTGAAAATGAAAAACAAAAACAACCAAGAATTAATACATCCTAAAAAATAAAAATAAAAAGATAAAAATGTAAGACAGTTTTGGTCCCAATTAATTTCACCTAACCTCAGGGACCAAAAGAGGTACTTACTTTAGAAGCATAGCTACAACGAACACTTATCTAGTCAAAACAGTGAAACACTTGACACCAAAGAATAATTCAAGCCCTTTTCTCCCCCCACTGCCTAATGTAGGGAACTGAACTTCAGATAATTATGCTCCTAAATTAGAGATCTCAGCACTCTTAAATTTAGAYGAGATTAACTAAGGCCTGAATATAAATTATACACGAATTACAAGTTGTTATTTTAACAGTATAAATATTAGCATAAATATTGCCCTGATATGAAGGAATTATTTTCTTAACTGTGGGCTCATGCATCAGTTCCACCATTCAGCTGCAAGTGCAGATATGCAGGTATTCACATGCATTATAAAAGTTTCACAGTATTTTTTCATCCATTCAATGCATAATCATTCTATATAGTTTTTCCTACACATACAAGAGATTTTCCTGTTAACTCATATTCTATTATTTAAGGAATAAGAATTGATTCTGAAAGCTGTAGAACTATTTTCACTTCTCAGTAGCTTCTAAAGCTGTTCATGCTGATGCTCGGGGACTCTGCAGTTCCAGAAGAAAACCAAAGCAAGCGCCGTCAGAGAAACGTACCAATTGGCCTCAACTGATAACGCCAAAACGACGAAACTGCAAACTTTCCTTATTTAAGCTACTTCTCTGTATTTTGGAAGCTGCAGTGTTTTAAGCAGCTCAGAATGGATGCAACTTTAACCAATTTTCCACTGCAACAGTCCATGAAAAAAATGCCAAATAGAGGCAAAGGTCTGTATTTTTTCATCTTAGTTGTAGATGGCTTGAGTGAGGCCAAGAACTGGAGATAAGCAGGCCAGCCTTTTCAAGGAAAGAATGATAAGTGTTTCCCTGGATTGCTTATTCTTGCAATTTCAATCACAAGTCTTGCAGCAGCTGGCATTTTTCCTTTAGCTCTGCTTAAGAGTTTACAATTGTTAGAATCTCTCTTTTTGGAAGAAAATCTGTACTGAGCTGAAAAACATACGCACCAAAGGGTTAAAAAAGCAAAGAAGAACATCCACTTGAGTATTTTTCTGCATCTCATGATTAAGTCAAGTCTCAAATCCTGGTATTAGTAGTACTTTTAAGTTTTAAAAGTAAAACTTAAAACATTAAGTACTTTTTGATGAAGGGGAAAACAAACGGCCTGAGGACTGGTTCCACAGCTTGCTGCTAATACTGTTTGAGAAGATTCCAGCTTTATACTAATCGAGCATGTTGTTACTGCACAGTAGGTGGTTATGGACCAAACTTGGGTGCATATTTGTGTCCATGTGCACAAACCGTATACATACATGCAGGCATTTTCCAAATTCTAAGTATTAGGAGAATATAGTATGTTCAGATGCCTGAAAGCACAAGATATTACATAATGCAGAGCCTAACAAAGAACTAATTACAGTCTTAACTTAACTGCATATAGTGTGTGTTCATGTTCAGCTTTCTACCTAAAATTCTCTTCCTACAACTCTCAAGACATGAAATAAGCTGTTCTTTACTGCTTTCATAGTGTAGCACCAGTAGATTGCTAACTACACCTTACAGTGTTCTCAAGTGACCAGCACCTCAGAAATAATGAAATTTATTCCTTTTTGTTGTTAAATATTTTTTAATAAAGCCACCAATTAGTAACACAGCTTTCTAAGCATGATAAGGACTGCCATTCACAATAAAGAACGAACTTAACATGACCAAAGAAAGCGCTTGAGAAATACTGACTTGATCATGGAGACCGGAAATGCACTGGGTATGCTTTGAAGTGCTAATATGGAACATTTATTGTGAAGATAAACATTCAAAATATTTAGAAATAATTTCTATTATCTCTTTCAAAAGCAGTTTCTTAATTTATTCTGAATTATGATACAAAAACAAAAGTTTTCACACGCAGGTTTAAAGGAAAGCTTCCTCCACACCCTTCTCATAAAATAAGCATTTTACTTCAAATTTATTTGAGATAACCAGAAACAAGGCTTCCATATTCAATCCTAAGTCTTCTAAACATCTTCACTGTTTTGATTTTCAAAAATACAGAATGTTAGGTCTCTTCCTTAGACTTGCTAAAGCCTTGTAACAAACTCAGAAAACGCACCCATTTATTCAAATCCAGAATTCCACTCCCTCACCACTGCTGCTGCAAAGCAGTGCTAGTCTCTGTTTTAGTATTCAGCTCTCTTACCCCCAAGAAGGCAAAACAAGCCCAGTAGTTGCCAGAAGTACAACTGCTATTACAAAACAGTATTACTTGGATGAGGATAGTCTTGTTTGAACAGATAAGCATTTTTACAGATTACAGAAAGAGATAAAATTAAGTTGGAAACCGGATTCTATACAACAAATAAGTAAATTAACCACAAAGAATATCCGTGTTGCTGTTTCAATTGTATTGCCAAGATACTCTCGGATTTTCTTTTGACTTCAAATTAAAGGTCAACAGAGATTGTATCTAAGATTGCTGTTTAAGAAACAATTACTGTAAAATTCCCTGTAAAAGCACATTTGCTTTAACACCCAGTCATAATTTCTTGGTATATGTAATATTAGGTTAAAAGGATACCACTAAAATAACCTGCCCRTACAGCCATCCCAGACTGAAGAATGCATGAGCTGGAAGGAATAACACACACATTGTGTTAGTGTCTTTGCAGAAATCCTTCCCTGTTCAGAGACAGAGGCACAACTGTGAACCCTAATCCCCGTGTTGAAGTTTTTCTAGAGTAAGGATTTGCTTAGGAACACCTAAATAATATTTTGAAGGGAGGAGGGAAAAAAAGAGATCCAGGAAAGGGAGCAACCTTCCTAGCCAATCTATAGTATAATTACACAGGCAACAGGATCAGTTACAGGCATTCATTAAGTCTGGTCATTCCACAGCTTACAGTGCAGCTATATTTAACTTAACATTACAGAATTAGATCACTCAGATACTGGAAGAAGTCTGGCCACACAAGTGCAAAATGCCAGGTTACTGAGGCTGGATACGTCCTGCTATCTAAAGCACTTCACTTAATATGTTCTCGGTAACCTTCTCCTACCTTGTAGTTCAAAATAAGCAGAAAATACTATTAGGAAAGGTAATTTTCCAAGTAAACTCTCAGTTTCAGCTGCACTAAAAGCTGGTGGTCAAGGAGTGAGCACAGAGTGGTTCGGCACGAGCGAGTGACTGACTAGCAGGCTGCACACTAACCTCCTGCGCAGGACAAGCCCCAAGCAACGCTCATGTCTTCTATGCACAGAGCTCCAGCTATGAGTTTTTATGTACCGTGAATGTCTTAGTAAACTGGGTCAAAGTTAGTTTTCACAAACAACGAATGGCTAATCGAGGTAAAGAAAAGGAGCGTAGAACTGCTTCACAATTCTAAGGGAGACCAGTCTCAAGACAAGGCACTTATTTGCGATACTGTTTCTTAAAGGCTTCCAAGCAAAGACCAAAAGCTTCCCTCCAAAAGGTATTACGCCTTAATGTCTGATTAGCCCTAATATCCTTCCCCAATTTAATATTTATGCCAGGAAAGCTATTTAATTGGAGGAAAAAAGTTTTATTTTTTGTATTTGAAAGGAAAGGAAATGACCAAGTAAAAAGGCATTCTTCTAGGTCTGAATGCAAGTCACAAGTTTCAGGATCGCAGGAGGCCAGCTGGCACAGAGCCTATTTACAGTAAGTTGTTTACTTGTTGTCTAACCAGCAATAACTATAAAGTGGATCCATGAATCCAAAAGAATTAAGGTTGCTGTTGAGAGAGGAAGGAAGAACAAAGCAGACAATGATTAAAACATTCACAGCTGAAGGCTGCTGCAGTTAATTCTGTGTTAGCACAGCACAGCGTTTTTTTAAAAGGTGCTTAGCAAACTTTAATATTAAATTAAAACCCTGTTGTGTCTAAGCATTTTTGCCTTGTTTGACACAAGTAAGAACTGTATTATTAATGATAAACAATCCTGCTTGGTATATATTCCTTATTTAAAAGTCCACTGCTCTGGGCTCTGTATTCCTTGAGCAGGGTGCAGGTAAGCAGTGAGCAAGTACAAAGTCATGCGACTTGCCTGAAGACAGGCAAGTTGCATGATGTTTCCGTTATGCCAGGCATTCTCACAGCTCTTGGTTATTTAACAGCAATGTTTCTTTTGTTTAGCCCTTGTGATTCAAGAGGAGAAAAAAAAAAATTGTGGAACGGGTGCTTGTAAATATTCCAAATGACAAAAGGCAAGCGAAACCAACCTCACGTACAACGCTTTCAAGGCGGTTTTACTAATTGCGAGATTTCAAACGAGCAGGACTGCCGCCTAGGCGTTAGCTTCGTCAGTCCTGCTGATCAGAAGCGCAGTCCTGGGACGGCTCTGCGAAGCACAGCCGGGGCAGCAAGGCCACGCGCGGGAAACATCCCTCCTCTCTCGTCCAAACGGGGAGAACCAGCAGCAGCAGCTCAAGACTCCTTGAAGCAGCTCCTTCTCCCTTGTGCTACTAGACGGGGGCAGCAGCTTCAGGGGCGAGCTGCTCGCTGACACAAAGGCATTCGGTTGGTGGCTGCTGCTCGAAGGTGTCCAAAGGAGCCATCTGGGAAGAAGACAGTGACACAACGGCAGCATCCTGGGGGCTGCCTACCAGTCCCCGGGACCGGTATCACAGACTGCTGTAAACCCCTCTCGGTCTGGGCATTTTTAAGCCAAATGAAAGTCTACTGTGTAAAAGCATTACATCTGTAACTTATTTTTTAATTCTGCATAGATATCTCACTCTTCTTAATAAACCTAAAAGGCTTCACAGATTTAAAAAGCTACTGAGTATGAAGTTTGACTCTTACTCTGTTACTCATTCATAGAATAGCAGGTGCTAATGTGTTGAACTTGCATCTGCATTTGATGTCAGCGAGCGCTAAGCCCACTCATATTATTGCAGTCGGAAATCATGCCTCAGAGGAGGCTCATTAGCAAGACACTCCGACCAGGTCTCACGGGCTGGGATTGATCAACGGACTTCAAACCCATGCCTGCAGATGCTTTCCTTATATTTGCATATCTACACTAAACTAAAACTGGTATGTTACCTATTCAAATAATGTTGGGTATCAAATATTGTCCTTCTATATGTACATTTAATTAGATGATAGATTAGAAGGTAAAGCTTCATTTTGAAAATAGTAAAATATTCTGGTCCACAGCTACAGTAATTGCCAGCTGCTGGCATAATGCAAACAAGTATCACTAGGATGGGAACAAAGCAGTTTTCAAAGGCCCAAAAAGCCTAATGATGTGAATTCCACCACACCTATTCCGACAACTGCAATCCTATTAATTGCTTATTTATCAAATGCAGTAGCACAGTTTAGAAAGACTTGCTTGAAGGAAGTTAAAATTTGGAATAGCAAAAGAAGGTGTCAAGACAAGAGGAAGTGGTGAAGCCAGAATTTGCAAAGAGGAGGTTGGAGGTAGTTATCAGACAGGAACCAAGTGCAGAACAGCAGAGAAGGCATCTCTTTAGCTCCCCCCCGCTTCTGGGAAGGAGGAGTTTGCAGAGACTGAAGAGTCAGAAGGTGACCCTTGGGGAGGGCGACGGGCCACGGGGCAGAGCTCCAGCCGCCTGCAGCCCCGGAGCACACGCAAAGGCCGAGGCGGTGCCCACGTGCCGACTCCAAAGGCTTTAGGAATTAATTGGTTGGGTTCCTTGACAAACGTCTTGGAAACCATCAGTAGAGGAGACTCGGGCAGGTGTTGTTAGTGTTGTACCTAGCGCTGGCTTACGGCAAAGGGATGACCAAGGAAAGTATTACCGCACCAAACAGACAGAAGACTCTCTGCCTCAGCAATCTGCAGTGCAGAAAAGCAGATATTAAATGTAGAGGGACAGGAAGCAGAACATTTTCAGTTTCAAGAACCACAGCAGAAAGGAACGGGCAGACATCTCTCCCGCGGACGGCCCGGACGTTTGCACGGAAGCCAGGGAAGTGACTGCGCGACGGCTCAGCTCGGTGCAGCAGGGGCACGGTGACAGGTAGCTGCGGGGGGGAGCCCCGGAGCTGCACAGAACGAGGAGCTCACGCAGCAGAGGGCCGATGTTACTTATTACTTGTGCACGCACACAAATAAAAAGACAGGGGAAGTGGACTATGCGGAAGAAAAAAAAAAATTGTCCGAATGCTGAATATAGTTTAGTTTTCTGAAATAATGACAGTCATAATTTTTTAAGTTTGGCATTCCACACTGAGAATTCACTTCATATGCCCACATGCCTGGCATAAAGGAAATCATGTACTTAAAAAAAATTAAAAAAATTCTTACTAGCTTCTCTTTTTCCTCCCCTTTTTCTTGCCCTTTCTCCATTCCTCCCTTCCACTCCCCTTCTCCCACAAATCATTRTATCTCATCTTGATTTTAAAATAGTCTGGTATACACCTGGCTCATACCTCTAAACAATTTTTTTCCCCCCAATATTTGTAATTCCCCCATATGTAAATTCAGATTAAAAAACCACATGCAGACACACCTCAAACACACCCTCTGCTTAGTTTTCAAAGACTTTTTTAAAGGCAATTACAAGAAAGGATTTATTGGAGACATTGTCATCTAATTTCCACCAGTACATAAAAGGAGATACAATTCATCTCGCTTTCTTTCCACTGGCCTTCCTTAGGAGCACTAAAAAGATTAAAAATAGAAAACTTTCAATAGCTTTTTAGAAGGACTAGACTCATCGACAGTAGAGAGGTAGAAGATATCACCATCTGAAAGAACAGCAATATCCTTTTGCATGTACATGTACAAAATTCTTACATTTTTCTGCACAATTGCTCATTCACGTAAACTTCTTTTATGCCAACAGCTTCCAGAAGAGCTAAGCATTAAAATACATAGAGCTATATTTAAAAAAAAAAAAATCCACTCAGAGCAGTACGTATACACTAAGAGTGATCTTGTCTTCACTGCATCTCTAATAAGAGAAAAAGGAAGCAGAGACTTGACTAAACCAGAGATCCAAACCAAAAAAAAAAAAAAAGAAAAAAAAAAAAAAGAGTGTGTTGATGCTAATAATGTTATAAAACTGCTACAAACATCAGATATTAGACTCGGATTTGAGATGCAGGATAGTAAAAAAAAATATAATAATCCCATTGCTCCCCCAAGTGCCAATGGTATCACGATATCATTTTTTTAAAGCAAGATCCTATAAATAAATAAATAAATCAGATAACAAAACCAGACGACAAGACAGACACCTGCAGAAAGAGGAAAGTGGTAGTGTGCTCTAGTTTACATTCATTTCACCCAGGAATGTAAACTGAGAATAATGGAGGCGTAGTAACAAGAACGCCTCTAACTGGAGAGGTCAGCGGGATCCGACGGCACGGCCCAAGCGGTACGGCTGCGAGGGATGGATCCCAGGAAGCCTAGGCACGTGACAAGGACAAAGAGCTCTTCCTTCCTCAAGAAACTGAGGTATAAAAATGCAGTTACGCAACCTTGTTTTTACAATACTATGAACAAAGTTGTGACATATAGTAAAAACCAGGCTGCTCAAACACTAACAAGCAAAAAACCCCACTTCTTTTAAAGTTATCTGAAAATATCTATTGACTCAGCTCCAGGAAAAAGAACCAGAGAGCAAAGCAATGGATAGTGGTGTGAAGCAACATCCAAGACAACGTCGTCATTAGCTTGCGCCCAGCCTAGTCTCATTTATACTCACAGCAATTTCTTTAAAAAAAAAAAAAACAAGCTGGAGGAGCTAATCATAACAGCTGTAACAGCAACGCTTACCAAACACGTATTAGCCATTAGCTTGTGCGTATTAGGGTTAACTTAGTTTTCACACTGTATCAAAGGCCAAGTCCAAGCAATTAATACTGTGCATTATCTACATGTTTCRCCTTTGTAACTAATCCGTTTAGCTTATTTTCCAATAACTGGTGCAGACAAGAAGCAGAACAAAATATACCTTGTATTTATTTATAGCAGCTGTTTGTTCTGCTGTCCTACACTCATTCTCTATACGTTCACTGTGCGGTCGAGCTGGAGGGAGAAGYGGCAATATAAGTTGAGCTCTTGCCCTTGTTGCTATGGTGTCTAAAAATCTAGAGATCATTAATGTATATCTTCATGATACTGCACGAGCTTGAGAATTCTTCCTCCCTCCTCCTTTAATTAAGTAGATAATAATCAAGGTGCAAAGACCAGAATCAAAGTTTTTTATGGGATACGGGTAACCAGAGATATAGATAGACAGGCTTTTAGTGCCTACTTTCAGCCTTACGTTTCAAAAGTCACACAGGAAGTTTAGGGAAAACAGGACTTTAAGGCAGTCACCTGAGACCCGGGTTAACTCCCATCCTGTATTTCATTCCTCCTGCAAAAAAACAGGAGGAGACCAGTAACACTCCATACGCACTGAAGCCCAATTCTTGAAGGTGCCTTGGAAAGTGTCGAAATGGAAAAGGTGAGTATTTGCTAAGCCTACTGTTAACTTACAAAAACAAGTTATTTCCACACTTCTATTTTCTCAACGAGGAAGAGTGGTTCCACCAGAAAATGAATCAAAGAACTCGCTTCCAGTCCTGAATTGCTGGAGATTAACGAGATGCAGATCTTAGCTAGAAGGTAAAGCAAAGAAAGGATATTTGCTTGTTAGCCTTCAAGCAAAGAAGAAAGAAGAAATAATTAACATGATACCTCTTTCTGCTTAGAAAGAATCAGGAAAAAGAAACTCAGGACAGAAAATACATTAAGGATTCCAAAATACATTCACTGTTCATGCATCAGAAACAGCTTTACTCACTAAAATTACAATTCTGGGACAATTGTTTAGGATTCCTAATCAGGGAAAATTTATAGAAATATTGAAACTTTGTGTATGTTCACCTAGCATACAATAAGTTATTCAGCCGATGCTCTTAGATTAGTGGTGAGAGGACTGCCTGGATCCCATGGGAACAGCCCTATTATTTTCCTACTGGACACCAATGACTGTCCCTGTCCATTCCAAAAAAAACCAAAAAAAACAAAAACAACAACAACAACAACAACAAAAAACCCAACAACCCCACCACACCAAACAAACTCCATGCTCTTTCCCAATATCCAGCTCTCTCATCTTGCAAGGAAACTCACATCGAACCCATCTTTGACATGTGAACTTTAAAAGTACCAGGAGGTATCGCTTACAAAGAAATAAGAAACAATCACATTCTATATGAAAGAGTATCTATAAGTAAGAGCACTGAATTTTATCCTTTGGTTTTAGAAGGCAAATACAAAGAGTAGGATTAGAATGGCTATGATATTGTTAATCTCTAAGTTTTCTTGACTAAAACTGCAATATACACTGTATTTTTTGAAAATTTTTCTATTAATCTATATTTATTGTGTTATTATAAATGTAGTGCAGTTAAGCTGAAGAGAATGCGGTGACCTAAGTGCAAAGAATTTCAAGTTTTGCAGGAGCGAGGGCCTGACTGGTTTTGGTCGTTACAGCCAGGCAGCACAGAGCAAAAACAAAACTCTTGAATGTTGCTACAGCAATCTGAAGTGGGGGAACAAGGACAACCCGGGAAAATCACCGAAGATAATATAGGTGACAGAGTTATCTAACATAATAGAAGACTTTAATGTTTAGATATCTTTGGAACTATGACTACTACATGAAAAAAAGTGAAGGACGGTTTCCAAGCATTTCCCAAGGCAGCGTTCCGAGTAGCCTGCTTTCTAGAATTACCTTGATTTACTYGTAATTTTTCAAGACAGAACAAAGTATGAAAGCAAACAACACACACACAGAAGTAGAGCCCTGTTTGGGGTGGGTGGGCAACAGCCATGTCAGTCCCACAGAAGAAACTTGCCTGGAAAACTGCAGTAACTGACATGTCCGTGGAAGCTTCCACAACCCGGGGAAGGCTGCCAGCTTCGCAATCCCATAAATATCCTTAAGTAGTTCAGAGTTTAGTTAAGGAGTTTCTTACAACATGATGGCAAATCATTGGTGCTGAACCACCACTGAGATTTTAAAGTGTCCAGGAAAGGTTACCTTATAATTAGCAACTGACGGACAGGCACCATTTAGTAAGTCACAAGTGTTTGGAAGGGCTATTTCAAAAGGACGATTGCACTTATGTGGGAGCCAACTAACCTTTACATCTTTGAAGGGTTTTGTTTTTTTTTTTTAAACTCTAGAGATCTTTCAAATACGCAATCAAAAGACCAAAAAAGCTATTCCATTCCGCAGAAGAGCACAGTCCTGTGGCAGCATTTGCAATCCAAGCGGCAGCACGCACCACAACTCTTTCAGAGTCATTATTTCATTTTCCAACGCACAGACTCGGATGGAGAGTTATGCCATCTTCACAAAAGCAGAACCATTACAAATAGTTTTGAGCGGGAAAAACTCAAGTGAACAAAGCTTTATTGACCACATCTCCTTTCTTTTACAGAGAACCTAGAAAGAAACTCGGACACAAAAAAGAACCCAAGTTTGYTCTTAAACAAAGAACAGGCCAAAAGAATATCCGTCTCTCCTCAAGACCTGAACAGTTTGGGTAACAAACATTTCTGCATGAAAACCCCCAAACTGTCCCAGACTTGCACAAACAAGTGGCAAACTGGATGCTCTCCTACTCAAAGACCTCCGAGCATGCAGATTTTTTTTACAATTTATACCAAAAGTTCTGGCACAAAGTTTCATTTATATTAAATCATACAAATAATGTTCAAATAAGTTGGGACTTCTTTGAACAGACTTGTCTCCTCTAAGCTATGGAAAGTTAATTCATTACAAAACTTGCTAAATTGTTTTTTTTTTTTTATTAAAACGAAGGTGTCAGAATAGGTTGTCAGATTGGAAAGCAGCAGAAATGGGGATGGGGGAGCTAATAGAAATAGATTCTTGGAAAGGGCAAAATCCATAAAGTAAAAAGGAATGAATATCAAGGAACTTTGGAACAAACTAGGACTTGGATTTAAAAAAATTACTATCTCCCACTGAAATCAATGGGGCCGAATGACCTTTAAGAAGCCTGGTCTGAATTGTAACAAAACAGAACAGGCTAGATAAAATGTTTGGTATTTTTTCCTGAAAGAAGCTAGTATTAAAGTAGCAGCATTTTTTGTCTAAAGACTATATTTGTGATATAGGATCTCTTCCATACTTCCTGCTACTTCAAATAAGAGGAAGAGAGCAAAAAAATTTAATAACCTTTTTTCTTTTAAGCCTTAAGCTTATCAGTATCATTTGATTTTGTCAACGCAAATAATATAGAAAGCATTACAAGAATCACACTCCTTTCCACCAAGAAGGAATGACGTAATATAGAAAATTAAAGAATGATAGTGTGCCTTTTTTGCCCATCACAAACTGCATTTTAATCTATGTTTACTTGGGAATTTGAGTAAGGTAGTAAAAGCAAGCTTGCTTATTTTATTCAAAAATAAGTACAACTTACAGCCTTCAACTTTCTATGTTTTATTCTGTTTCAAACTACTCTTTTTATAGCAAGTACCTCTTTGATACAATAATTTAACAAGTTCATAAGGCTTAATCCTACCAAGCTAAATGACAACACAGTWWTTTWTTTWMYKKMMRKWAAAWAAAWWAAAGTGAAAATAGTACCACGCTTCCATCTCAGCACAGCCTGTTTCCTCTGGAATCCACCAGAGGTGATCACTGAAACAAATAAATGAATACAGCATTATAAAAATAACTCACTAATATGTCTTTGGAGTTTCCGCATCAAAATATATGCATGTTTTAAGTTAAAACTTGGTAGCAGAACAGTTTCATGCATTCATGACAGAACTGTTATTCAGAGGTGAATCTGTTTGCAATGGTACTTATGGTAAAACAGCTAACTTCCTCAGGATATTAAAAAAAAAGTCTTAAGATATAAACACAGGACAGTCTTTAACTCAGTCTCTTACCACTGGAAACATCTATCTTCTGCTTCTTCAGCACAAACCCTTATCTTCAACCCTTTTTCTTGGCAATGAATCTTGCCTTTTTTCTGAGCCCAATGCACCTCCTTCCCCTTCACTTACGAGCGTGTATGAAGCACCAAACGGGGTTCCTGCAGAAAGCCCTTCCACACCAGGGAAAGGGTGGGTGAGGCTCTAAACATCTGGGAAAAAGAAAGCTCTAGTACTATGCATCTGTTCTTCCCACTTTCAGTTTCCCTTTGACTGATGATGAGCTACAGACCCATACATTACATAATTAAAGAAACTACCTCCCGTATTTGATTTGCATTTGCATTGTGGAAGACTGATAGCGAAGCTTCCTAAGAAGCTTCCGAACGCGCAGGCAGCTCAGACTTCCCTTCCGATCTGAGCTGAATTCAAACGTAAGCATCTTGCTGGTGCTGGTCACAACGCTTGTTCTCAGAAGTCACACCAGCAACACAACTGTAAGCGTAAACCTCTACAAAGCTACAATAATAAAATCCATTCTGATGTGACGTGACAACTTTACGGGCCTACAAATAAGTGAAGTACCGAATAGAAAATCTTCCTCTATCCTATTTGGTGCAAACTCTTCGCCACGCTTGTTACCGCAACATTTTCGATAGGATTTGTAGGCTGCATTTATTATAAAGGTCCAGCAACAGAAAGGGTTCGATCTGAGGCTCCTTTCTAATGCCACCATCTGAATTACTGCAAGCACCAACAAAAACATAATATGGCTCTTTTCCCCTCCCCCCTTTGGTTATTTGCTTATGCACTTACAGACTCCTCGCTGCCTCGTTTTCGCAGGCTGCTGATCCTCGCCTTGCGAGCTGGCACCCTGCCCCAGTTTCCAGGTGACTCATTCGCCTGCTCTTCAGCCTCGCCGAGCGAGCGGGGCCCACGCTCCCCTCCCCTCCCGTCCCGAGCCCTGTCCTGCAAGGAAAAGGGGCGCAAACCCCCCGAAACATGGTCCTCACTGAAGCCTCTCGCTGCTGCGGCCTCATCGAGAGGCCGCTCCGGTCGCGGCTCGGGTGCCGGAGCAAAACATCTTGGGGAGGCAGCGAGTGGCTCGAACAGAAATGCGTAATGGTGCGAAAATCACTCGAGATTTTGTAAAGAAAGATTCTCCTCCAAACGCTTAAGCCAAAATTTTCTTAAAGAAATCCCTCACAACCCCCAAAAATGTAAGATCGAGATTTTTGTGCATATATAAACAACAGCTTTCAAAAAGCTATTTCTAACAAGCCCTATAAAAAACAGCATTGGAAGTCTATTAAATTACAGACTTAAAAGCTAAGGTTTTTTCGAATATTTAAGCTTTTGAATGATCAAATCTTTCTAAAGGAGTAACTAGAATTCACATTACTCAAATATTTCCATTTAAAGACAGCACCAGATATATTTTATCAGGCTAAAGAAAGATTACATGACCGTTGCATTGYGAATCCGGGATTACAACAAACCAATACAAGGTAACAGTGAAACGAAGACAAAATCTTTCGAAGTGGTTAGAGAATTTTGGCACTTAATACAATGCAAAATACAGCAATCTGACTAATGGAGTTTGTAATCCAAGAAGCAGATACACGAGAAAAAGATTTGAAATCCAGGGAGATTACATTAGTTCAATGCCACTTTCATTGTCAACCAACATAATTTTAAGCTTGTGAGCCTTAGAAGAAGCGGGACTTTAGCAGGAGCAGACATGAGAAGAAAAAACACAGAAATAACTATTTTGTCATATTTAAACACATGATGCTGCAGAAAAGAAAGTGCAAGCTAAGTGTCATTTGCAAAACCAAGGAAGGGTGAGAAAAAGAAACCAAAACACTTTTGCACAGAATGTACGGATTTAAGGTTAACCCAGCTGATATTCTGTAGTTATGAGTTTAATTATTTAGTTTCTATATCCACAATAACGGCTTGTTTTGTCTTTGCAGAAAGTTTGAATCAGTGTTAACATTACAATTCCAAAAGAAGGGACCACGCGAGAGAAAGAGAACCACTATCAAGTAAAAGGAAAAATAATGCCATCAATACGTGCTTGACTGTGTATTTTTCCGCTACTTCAGCAATGCCATGACGCTTGGCAGATTCTTCAAACAAGTGAAAATTCAGTTCTGTACTGTCTTTTCTTCTGTGGTTTACATTTATTAATAAGACAATACAATACAAAATGGTGGGTCAGAAGATCCATAAGTTCTTCTCCAACCACATCATTTATCCTACTTTCTCCCTTGAAAGTCACAGTTCTTCCAAGTTTGCACTTCCCCTACCCTCCTCCTCCCCCAACACACCCCATAGCCAACAATTTCTTCAAGGTCCCAAAAAACCCCAGTATTCATAAACCGATGGAAATAACCTGTTAACTGAACCGTCCTTAAAAAGACAGTGGGCACCTTTCAGTGCCAAAGTACAGTTTAGAAATGCAATTTTTCTTTTTTGATACTTGTTTATTTAGAATCAATGTTACTAGATCTTTGGTTCAGTAAATGTTTTCATTGATGTTTCAAGATGCAATTGATTTCATCCAGCTCACTGTTCACCTGCCGATTTGATCTTCATTTTAAATAAAGTTTTCCTCACTGGTTAAACAGAAGGACATGCTCCTAAGGAATTCCACCATTCAGAAAGAATCTGAATTGGTCAGTTCATATGCAGTCTGCTATTATTCCAATAAACATTTTAAATCTATTCTCTAAATAAATAAAAAAGAAAAAGAAAAGTGTAAAGTGAAATTCCACACTCCTTCACTCACCTCTAGCATTTTAAAGCTTTTCTGGGTACCAAATTCAGTATCTCTAGTGTTTTTAAGCATTTTAAATGCCTATTTTTGGTTAATACTGTTCTTAAATATTTTACATCGGCTTGTATCAGATCTGACCTACTTCACATTTTAAGAGGACCAACAGGCTAAGTTCTTAAAAAACAACAAAACAACAAGTTATATCTCTATAGATACATCGACTTTATACTGGGACGATGCAATTAATTGTAGAGCAATTCATATTGACAGAAGACTAACAGAAATTCAACAGGCTAAACAAACCAAAGGACCCGGCAGCAAAAGTAATCCAAAAAAAAACCTGTAAGAGAGAAAAGCACACACAGGTAATATTCAAACTGAAACCACGACATGGAACTATACAGTCTGCGAGTATGTATTTTTAAATTAACATGCATGAACTGCACTCCTGCACAACACAAATCCACATGTGTGCATGCAGCATATGCACATACTTTTAGTGCTGTTAAAGCTTAAGACCACGGCTTTAACAGAGAAATAAACTAGTGCTTCAGAAAGCAAACAGACTTGGTAAGAAACAAAAATAAGTGAGAGAAATAATATATGGGTACACAGAGATATACTATATGCCTATGGAGTATATGTGTTGATTTAAATATATTGTTAACAATTTACATCTTCTGATTAAAATGGAAAGCTACAGAAAAAAAGAAAAAACTACATATCCCATTTATGATAACACACTGTAAATGCATTCATACACATCTAATTTTAAGTGATATTAGAGATTATTCATATACTGCATAATCCTTTCCTGAAAGAGTATTAATTTGACAGTTAACCTCCTTCAAAAGCATACTACGCATCCTTTTCTCTTAAACTGCTACTGAATGAATTAAAGGTATTTAACACTCGATTAGGAGGCCCGGAGAGAATTAGGTTCCAACACAGACTATTAAACCTCAGTGGCATACCAAATTCAATCCACCATGACAAACAACACAAACTGTGACTCGTGTTTTTATGGAGATGCTCTACCATGACATAATTGGCATTTGTACTGATTATCACGTTCTACCACCGTTACGGGGCAACGGTTCCTCTTTTACTAATGGTTTGCTACTGTTTCAATGCAACTTATATTATTATATATTATCACATACAAACCATGCCACGTCAAGTGGGTTCTTCGAGTAATGACAACAAAAATAAACTGCATTGGCTGTTCTTTTCCATCACAGATACCGAACTCTCAGTAAGGGCACTGTACACAGGCCAGCTACCCTTTTGAAGCTTAGCAAGAAAAATCATGACACTTCACATTTGTAAGCTCAAAAGCAGCATACAGTGGCATGTGAAGGCATGGTTTAGAGATCCATTATACATGATTTAGAAAATTCAAAGGATGGGCTAATGCCAAAAACAACGCCAGAAGCCTAAATACAGCGAGCAGCAGTATCCTTTCTAAACACCAATCTGAGAAAGAAAGAAAAACCAAAACAAACACCAACCCCTCCCACCCACCGAACAGAGTTCACAAAATGTCGAAGAGGAGCCATATAAAGGCTGGAAGATTCTGATCCAAGACCACAAACTCATTTTCTGAAAGCAATACAGAATTTCAGAAGTCGCTCTCCCCTCCCACCCCACCATGCGCAGATGACCCAGGCTACTGCATACTTGGGAACAAGGGCGGTATTGAGTTTTAGAAGAACTCTTCTCAGTGAAAGCTTCCAGGAGAAGCATGTATTCAAATATTCAGGGGAAGGCACACACAAAAAACAGACAAATTTCCCAGTACAATGCAGGACTGAAGTCCATGACATAGCCAGAAGTCTACTGCAACAGGGTTTCCAAAATCCTGATTTGTAAAGGACAATTACTGGTCTTTCTCTAGCTTTCTAAGATGCTAATAAAGTTACAGAGCTCAGATCCTCCAGAGAAAAAACAAAACAAAACAAAGAAATCAAGCCACAAAGCTGTAAAATCACGTCTACTATTTGCTTATTTTGATATGGTACATAGTTCATAAATATTTAATTATTCACTCTCATCTGACAGTACAATGAGTTTCCCAAATTTCACAAGTCGTGTTTTATGAGGCAGACTACTCATCTGTGACCCAATTTCCTTTTTAAAAATCAAATTAGAACCCTGAATGGTACTTACTTACTGAAAACTTATTGTTATGAAAAGGAAAGCAACATTGAATCTGAAATATCTGAATAAAGCAACACAAGAGTAAATTGTGCCCTGCTGCTAAGAAGCTTCATACTAAATCTTGTGTGACCATGATGCATAAATACGATCATGATCTCCAGCTGCTTTCTGACATACACAGTAACTGTAAAATCTATTACAAATAGCATGAAAAATGTATTATTGTACAATCTAATGTGGAACTCAGTTYCTTAACTAAATTACAGTAGCAGTGAACTCAATTCAAGAAAGACATCATTATTATTTTGAAAATCCTTCCCCAAAAGCAATTCTGCCTTTGAGATCTCAGGAGAACTAAGATTTTTGATCAGAAAGTGGAAGTTGCGTCTCCACAACAAAATATTAACATCTTATCTGATGTTAATTTTCAAAGTGCATCGGAACTATATTTTTCTAGAGAACCTTAATATGGAGTGAGAGCTCCATCAGTATAGGTGGCATGCTAAGTTTTAATTATAACAGCTTGATACAGACTAAATTAAGAATGTAGTTGGCTGGTACAGAAATACACTCAATAAGAAGAGGCCAAGACGGCTTTTGACAAGCACCGTTTCCTCCAGAACTTCACACAACTGTCGTGACTGTTGATTTAAAGAACTATTACTATAATAATCTAGTACTGAACATGGTATCCTGGATAAGTAACAGTGTCCTAGAATCTAAACTTAATTCTCATTTTTAAGAGCAGCATGAAAAACCGACACCATCTACATCACAAAACTAAACTCCATGTGCTACCCAGCACTACCTCTCGAGGCCACAAAAGCAGAGGGAATATATTTTGTCACATTATACGTAATTACATTTCAAGACACACAGTGTGTAACTTGAGCACACACAGACACCGTTTCAACCAGGAAAGAACGAACTCTGGTTAAAAAAAATATACATGTATTATGTATATCATGGCAGAGATTAGTGTAAGCTGATTAACATCATTTAGGGATATAGGAAGCATGCCTGCAACGTTAGACCTTCTTGGTAGAAAACGTGAGGTAAGAAGAAAACCTCTAGGAGAGCGAGTAGTTGTGCTAAACCGCATCGCACAGGCGACGCGCCACCCCTGGAAGAGCAACTGCCCCTGCAGTCCTTCGCAACACCGGACGGGTTACGGGGTTGAAGAAACACACAGCTACTACAGGTTAACGACCGTTTAGGTTCCCTCGTAGGGCACCGGCAAAGCAGCAATCGCAATTTCTCTCGCCCTCACATACGCGCACAGAGAAACTGTAATTGTTTTGCTTAGATTTTTCCTACAGATGTTTGAAAATAGTTGACGTGAAGTCAGTGCCAAGACAACGAGCTGAGAGAAACTACTAAAAAAAAAAGTTTCAAGCGTGTCAGCTATTCCAGCTGTATTGGTTCATTTCTATCCCCTGGGGATGAGCCGTTATCAACTGACAGTATCTTCTTATTTCCAGAACGGGATTAACTCCTGGTCTACAAGTGTCTTGGCTCTTTAAGCAAATGCTGTATTATAAGTGGATTTCATACTACAGTGAATCAGTCAAGAAACCTTTGTTATGAAAACAATGCAAATACTCTGTATATGCAACAAAGTATTACATTAATACTTTGGTAAATTGTAAGATTAAATTTGAGTATACTGCCAGGCTCAGTGAGACAAAGGCTATAAAACCAAAGGCAGTTTAATACAACAAGCTCTCTGGATTTGTTGTACAAGGGACCATACAGCTAAACATTCTTTCCAGAAACTATCTTTTTCCACATACGTATTTGTTTCTGTGTTTCTAAGAACGGGTACAAGTTGAAAATTTTATGAAACATTTTAAAGTTAATTTCTGTATGCTACAGACTACAAACCATATGAGTTATTTTAATAACACAGACAAGATAATCACATCTGTAGCTCTACAAAGCTTTTCCCATTGTTTATAACTTGGGTTGAGAACAGGATTTTATTGATACTTTATCTCAAGACTAATGACATTGAAACTGTTTGCAAAACATGTAAATTCTGATGTTATACTAGCACATCAGTGGTAGGATATGTACTCAGGCAGCCTTAATCTGCCCTAAAAAATGACTGTAAGTGTAATTACGCCTTGCCATATTCTGCAAGCAAGGGTTTAGGGAGAAGAAAAAAAGTTATTATCAAGAAACATATGTTCATTTTCTCCAAGACAAACTCCTCAATGTTGAGCACTTGCCCTCTTCTTGTAAGACTTGTAGACAAGACACTGATCATAACATCCAATGCTACAAGCGTGGGTGTTTCTCAGTTCAGTGGTAAGGAGATTTAACAAAATGCCCTACAAAAAATTCTGCAAGTCTCATTCCAGACTGAAGTGCCAAAACTTGATCTTTCTGAAGCATTCTGAAAAGACCCAGAAGCTGGAGACTACTGAAAAAAAATGTTTAYATATGTACTTATTTATGACTAGCTTACAATAGGTAAGAGGCTAATGAAATTAACAGATAATTTCTTTCCTGAAGGAACGCTATACATCAATAAGGAAGAAAATGTAAAGGACCTTGGCTAAAATTTTTGCAACCAGCATTTATGAGGAGTCAAACTAGTCAAAGAACACAAAACCCATTCCATTGAACCACATCTTTCAAATTAGACGGTGAAAAAGTTGTGAAAGATATCCTTACTTAAGCCTAAACAAACACCGGTATGAGAACCACCTTTCCCATCATACTTTGGATTAACTGTAGTGTGTTAATTGCTGAAGCAACAACTACTGCCTTGGAAACCAAACGAGATCAGGCATACATGCTGGAGAACAGTGCTTATGGACATGAAATACCGAACTGCCACCGGCAAAGGTGAAGAGCAATACCCGGTTTCCCCATGGAAACAAGACAAACAACGCATCTTGATTTTGCCTAATGCACCACTGTAGATAGTCAAACTTTTGCTATAAGCATTAAAGACTGCAACGGCAGGGTTTTATGTTTCTCGCTGTTTGAAGTTAGGCAGTTTAGAGGGATCCACCAAACGCACACCTGCTGGACAGTGGCTAGAAGAGGCCTCAGTAACCTTTCAAAATGTAGAAATAATTCTAGTTTGCAGTTACATATATGCATAGAATAATAGTCACTCTTTTTATTACCAGAATAGCAGTAATAGAAAAAGAGGAGAATTTCCATCTCCAACAAAATTTACTCACACAGTGTAAAAGAGTCATCTTGAATACAGTAAATACATATCTTGTGCAACTGCTACATCATATATTTCACCTTCATAAAAAGATTCATGAATAGAATTGGTTTAAACTATACTTTTGCTGTTATTGCCAACAAAAGAGTACAATGGGGCACCATATAAGTTTCAATTATTATTTAAGATAAAAAAAGAAATTCACAACAGGCAACAAAAAACAATTTGTTTTCTATAAACTAGGAGTAGGCTTAAAACAGAGGAAATATAGGGGGAATAACTACTAGCTAGCTGCTAACTACTAAATTATCAATTAGCTGAATGGGCCAGCTAAAATGAGGAAAAGCGGACTGGATCTTACACGAACTAACATTTACCTAAGTATCTTGATTTTTATAAGGCCTTATTTTGCATGCTCCAGGACATTCCTGGTCCAGTCCTTTCTGCCAAAAAAATGAAGCTCTTTTTGCTGTGTATTTGAAAGATTCAAACACCCAGTACAACATTACATTAATCTGACAAATCACAGCATATACTATCGATACCCAAAGCGCTCCCTCCAAATAACAACTCTGTTTAATACTTTTATTTTAGTATTAAAAAAAACCACATACACACACACACATTTCAGCGTGTGCCATACATTACATACTGCTGAGTCAGATAACATTTAAAGTACTATATTCAATGGTGCCAAGCCACTGGCCTTGGCCAAAAGCCAAGCCACAACAAAGAGGTGAGACAAAGGGACAACTGACCTTTACCATTTCCAGCAAAGGATCACTTCCACCCCCCCTTCCATCTAGTAAATGTCTGCCTCCAAAAAAGAATCCCAACTAAACACGCATAAAAAAGGCAACTTTTCCTAGAAGAAAGTCTTTAAGACTTCTGCGTACAACTGACCAGAAAAAACTTTTTTCCTCTCTCTCTTTTTTTTTTTTAAATATTCTTCCTCTTGTCCTTTCTTAGACTTCCTTAATGATCCTTATCCCCCTCAAGCTTAAATACTAGGAACAATTTCAAATGTAATACTAGAAGCTGTAACACTGCCAATGGGGCCCAGTTTTTGTAAATTCTGGCTGTAGGCTAAGCAGAAAAAAAAAAAAAAGCCTGTGTTGCTGTGTTGTTTCTTATTATCTTTCATTCCCCCCCCCCCACAATAAGCCACATCTCCAGGAAGTCAGAGGAATAAAAAATTTGAGCAATGGATTTAATGCATATACCACTCAAGAGTTTTATAAGCATGTATTGCTAAAATTATTCCTTGAAGTTTAACAAATTTCACTGGCATCTGTGGGATAAATCACAAATAAAATCAGATTAGGGACAGATACCATCAAAACCTCAAATTCTTCAGTGAAACATTTGAAATACTTTCAGTTTGTTTTATTCCTCTTCCAGATACTGTCCTACTTCTTCTATTAAAAAAAAAAAGTCAAAGGCAAATTTTCTGTTATTCTACTTTCTTCTCTTATTCTTTTTCTTAATTTGTTTGATTCTGATTGATCAACAGTTTACATAACCAGATCAGAGATCTCTCCAAAGTAACTCCAGAATGAGGCTGTCCTAAATTTTTGAAAGTTTTGCTGCTACTCAAGTTGATTTTGAATATTAGCTATTAAAATACTGAGCTGCAGCTCTAAGTTTTGCACATCAGCACAAGCATTGATTAGCTGCATTAACTTTAGAATACTTTCTACCGTTCTCAGGCAAACTGAGTATTTTTCTCAGCCCTGATTATCACTGATCTCATTACAGACAACATGCTGCGTTTCCATCAGATGTAAAAATACTCAGATTACATGACATGAATTCAAGACTGTGTCTGTAAAGAGATCTCAAGTTTTTCACAAAATCAGTAAGATTAAATACTATCTCAACACCAGAACAGAACTGTAGCTTTTCTTCCCATATGTTTAATATATAATTAACTTGCTATGAGCAGTAAAATAAAATGACCAAACCCAGGAAATATTTCCTATAGGAAATGCAATTTTAGTAATTGCCAAGATGCCAGCCCTCACCTCGCGGGATCRGTACCCTTACAGAAGGGTGACCACAGGAGCCTGGCCAGCTAGCTGGTCTTTTGTGTCCGAAACAAATAGGGTGTATGACAGTTTTGTTAGCTCTTCTGCAAGATAAATAAACAAATCCACAACACAGCACCTTAAACTAACCGAGCTTAGACCAAATGTTTCTGACAAGGTTTAGGAAGAAGGAGAATTCCTGCTTTAAACACCAGGAGTCTAAGATTCATTAGCCTCTCAAAGGTATTTAAGAAAGAAGAGTTGCCTCTATTTTACACAAAACACCCAAAGCAACAACGAACAACATTGTTTTTAGAATTGCAAGTTGTGGCTTTAGTATTTTAAAAAACGGTTGGTAAGCAAGAACAGCTTCCACGAATGCTGAAAGTAAAGCATTTTAAAGCAAAACTCAGCTACGAGTCCCTCCCCCAAATTCTTTCCGCATTGTTTAAATTAAGAAAAAAAACTCCATTATCTCAAGTAAGGCAAAAAGAAGCACTAATACGTAAGAGAGCCTTGCAGGAAGCGAGAAGGTGAGCGCTTAGAGAGTGATGCCAGCAGCACCGTTCAGTGGCCGAGGCAGACTTGCCTGCAAGGCTCGCAGGATGCTCCTGCGGCAGCAGCGCGCCTGCGGACCGCCGGCCCCTCGCTCCCAGCGAGACCCTTCCGAGCCCCCTGCCCAGCGCCGCTTCCAACGGCGGCGGCAGCGCCTCGCGCTGCTGCCCCCGTTACTTCGGGATCAGATGTATTTGGTGCCCGTCGGTAGCTTTAGCGGGTGCTTATCACGACGTTATCAGAAACAAACTTAGTATGTGAAAAATGGCGTTTGGGAAATTCACCAGAAGCCTGGCAAACATTTAACTGTAAACCATTCGCACCGCAATGCATTCAGTTCCAACTGATTAGTTCTGTAAAATAAGAAACAATCCACGAACTTCACAGAAATATTCTCAAAATGGATGTTTCCATTATCTATAAGGAATCTGCTTAGACATTGAAATTAATCTCCCAAATTCAGAAATAATTTTCTTGCTTTGAAAAAGATTTTTTTCCAAGTGATTGCCATTAAAAGTGCAGAGAGACCAAAAAAAACCAACAGCAACACAAACCCACAAAAACGCCCAAACACAAACTAAAACATCACGAACTGGTTATGCAAAAGGTTAGCACAAAGGACTTCTACTTTGGCCAAGAAAAAAAAAAAAAAAAAAGGCACATTCAATATTCATATATCAAAATGGAATTTCACCATAATTATCCATTCTCCTTTCTGGATTCTTTATACTACGAATTGCTATAAGCCTTTCAAAGGAAATTGCATCGTTATTTCAAAATCAGAAACTACTAAAGAAATCTAGGAATGAGAGTGAGGTGGAAGTTTTCTTTCTGAAACCAAGAAGTCTTCCTCGTACGTCTCATTTCAAACGTGGGAAAACCTAGCTAATAATGCATAACGACAGCAGTCAGACTGACAGCTAGCAATCAGGGGACTGACTATCACTACAGCAATAAAGACAAAGTTAAAACAGGTATTTCAGTAGAATTTTACACTGGTTTTATACATACTGACTTTAACAGACATTTTCTCACCAAGGCTCCACAGAAACATATCAAAAATTCTTCCTCAGTTGAGACCAAACACAGTGTTTGTGCAAGGATACGTTAAATAATAGCTAAGAAAAACGCACAAACAGGCATCCATACCGAAATCAGAATCTGGCCTCTGGCTGTGAGAAAAGACACACGCATGTACCCATTGAGAAAGCTGCCACTATTCTGTTTACCRGAGAGGAAAAGTATTTTCTTAATCATTGCAAATATACCTGAATATCTACACTACCAAATTAATTTTAGAAAATGCTACTAGAAAGTCACTTATTATTAATTAATACTAATAATATAATATTATTAACAACATAATAATCATCTCCCTAATACATCTTTCTCTCAGAAAACCACCTACAAGAAAGCCCTCCTAAAGCTCTATTCGAGAGTTTAATTTCAGGTACAGTCAATTCTTACTGCACATATTCTCTTTAAATGTAGTTATTAAACAAACTGCTGAGTATTTCCTACTTGGAATCTTGTTGTCCATGTAAGGTAAATGCAATATCAAGCAAAGCTAAAACTCTAGTTCAGCTTAAATGCAACTCCAAAAATTTACCCAGCAACCAAGTTATTTTTGTGCTTAACGTTTAAGTAACACTAGAAAAAAAATCCACAGTGACAGATCCTCTAATTCTTGAGAATATAGTAATTTTTGTATATGCTTAAACACTTTTCTCTATACTGCCTTGTGAACATACCCTCCTACCACACACTGTTTTTCCCTTCAGGTCGTATCTTACAATTTTTGTCTTTAAAAGGATGGCCGCTCCCCTCCTCTCCTCTTTCCACTACCTACAGTTGAACACCTGGTTAAAGTTACTGTTGCACTATATAACAACTCTACATCAGCGATGTCTGAGCAGACAGCCACACGCAACAAATGAGAAAGAGATGACCAACCTGGGGAGGGGAAGGGAAAAAAAAACAAAACAAAACAGCATGCATGCACGCAGTTACGCTGAACATACTTGTAGTATTTTAATAAAAGCAACAAAAACTAATTACCTTGAATAGCCATTAGAGAAAGCAGGTCTGCCAGAAAGGTTGAGCGTTCCCAAAGGAGCTAAAGTCTCATCTCCTGATCCCTGGCACCTATTCCAATTTTCTGAACCGGCAGGAAGAGATGGAATGATATTAAAAATTGGTTTCTGATCCTGCTGCTGAGAGAGCGACGCAGTATTTAGATCATAGTGATACATCTGTCCCCCAGAGGTACTGACACCATGGATAGATATGGCAGAGACTTTAGTACCCAGTATATTAGACCCAGAGAAGTTTGCCTGACAATAAATTGGGCCCATGTTTTCTTGCTTTATGCCAGGAGTACATAGTTCAATGAAGTCTTCCTTTTCTGTCTTCACTTGAGGCATTGGCATTTTGGGACTGGGTAAAAGGTCACCACGGTCACTAATTTTAGGTTTAGTGTCAGGTAAAATAGGAGGCTTGCAGTCTTCACCTAGATTCCCTTCCAGGAGAAACGCATCATCTGCGGATATGGGGGACAGCAAGCCACCATCATCCAGCAATGGGTCAAGTCTCCATGGGCTCCCATTTGGCTCTTTGCCAGGCGAAACCGGTGGCAATTCTAGATCCTGGAGAATATCCAGGGTGCTTTGGTCTTCGGGGAATAATTTCAAGTTGCCACCATTAGAGCCAACCTGGCTTTGGACTGAAGTTCCCGACTCTAAAGGGGCGCTGCGGCCAGCCATGACCGAGAAATCCTGCTCAAGCGGCACGTCAGAAGGTATTGCTCCCTTCGTGTCCTCTGCCAAGCTAGAGGACTTGTTCAAGCTTGCAATACTTTCTTCCAGGAGCCTGAAGTCCGTTTCTCCAGAAGAGATGCCAGTTTGGCCCTGCTGCGAAAATCCAAGGTCATTTCCCATCACTTTTGCATCTGTTTCACCCATGTACAGTCCCATTGACAGCGATACCGCCTTGGAAAGATCTGGCTGAGGCACATTGTTTGCTAATCCTTTTGAAAAGTCAGCCAAAGCAGGTTGCTGATTGGAATCTGACTGAGAAGACACAGGGAGAGGAGACGTAGGTCCAGGGGCTTGTACAGTAGCTCCACCCCTGAAGGGTGGATGAAAGTCCATCATAATCCCTCCTTTGGTACTGATGAGCGCATTTTTCCTTGCTTCGTCTTGATCTGAGGAGTTAAGCAATTCTTTGGAATCCATTACTTTAACATCAGCTATAAAGAGATCAGAAGCATTTAAAGTTAGCACAGGAAGGATATTTTCATAGAGGCACAAAAAAAGTCTAAATCATTAATTCGGTGAACCTGGTTTAGCTACTCTGAGAAAAAAAGGCACAGCAAACAACATTATGAACTGACACGCGCCATATCTTTCTCAAAGCCACTGATTTTTTTCTTTTCTAATCCTCACGGTAACAAAAAATTGTTTTTAAAAATCTTTGCTAAACCTGGATTAAGCGGTAAGTCAGTCTGCATACTACATTTCAGAATCAGACTACAACACAAGACACCTTTCTCAACACACACTCTAGCTCTAGCATGCGTCTTAGCAAGTAAGGAGGCAAAAGAATTGTTAAAGTACCCAATTTACAAATTTGAAAAAAGTACTCTTACGTTGTATTTAAGTCTTGAGCAGGGAAAAGGAGAGGGTTATTTACTGCATTTTACAAGTCAGTTTCCTCCCTCTCTCTGGGGTGTTCAGATGCATCACTCAGGATAGAGAACTGCAAAACTTCCCAAGCTAACTCTCAAATTTAGTATCTACCAACCAGACAAAAATCTAAATGTTTTGTTACTGTGTTGCTGTATAACTTTTCCACCACAGAACACAGCACATAACAGTTTGCTGCCTTTGCGTAAGTAAAGCTTAATAAGCAACTCGTGAATCTTGAAATAAACTCAACGCAATTCTTTAAATAAATCTCATTTTTATAAATAAAACTTAAGTAGAATTTTCATTAGCTTCAAACACTTTAAAAAGCTTATGCTTATCCTCCAGAAACTTTAATACTGAAAATAAATATTGCAAGTTTCATCTGTTTGTATTTACTGTATTTATTTTCGGCACAGAATAACTGCAAGTTCTTGTGCAAACTTTATACGCGGCTCGGTTATGGCCTAGCACTAACTGCAAACAGCCGACACGACCAGCTCGCGCTACGGCCAGACCCGACCCGTAAGAGAGGCAACGTTAAAGTTAAGCCTCACAGAAATACCTATTGAGCAAGAGGGCAGAGGAGCGCTCGCAATAAGTTCACAGCCGTCTTATTTATAAATATCCCCCGACTCTGTGGCCCATTAAATCCGGGCTGCCGACGAGCGCTGGTGCTTTTTGCGTGCCCAAGTCAAGCCCGCAATCAGCAGAAGTCTCCATGCGCAAAGCGTTAAGGTGGCCCCAGCTACGTACGGCCCGGGTAAAAACTTCCCCCGGCGGGAGAATTTTAATAGGAAAACCTTCCTTAATCCCTCGGCGTTACTGCTGACAGCCTCAAGTGAGGCTGAGCGGAGCCTCCCCCCCCCCC
>NW_020448307.1:1319450-1510774 GCF_003343035.1 Apteryx rowi | reverse complement strand
TGTCGATGCCGCGGCCCGGAGCCCCCCCGGGGGGCGATGTCGATGCCGCGGCCTGGACCCCCCCGGGGGGCGCTGCCTCGGGAGCGGCGCGGCGGGAAAGCGGCGCCTCAGGTGACGGGGCGCCCGCGGGCAGCGGCGGCGAAAAGCCCCCGGAAAGGCGCTTTCGAGAGGAAAAGCCGCCCCGTGGGGGGGGCCTGGGGCCGGGCAGGGGCCGGGGGGCGCCCGGGGCGGCGGGCGCGGGTGTCCCGTCGGGCGGAGCGGCTCAGCCCGCGCGGCGCGGTAGCGCGTCCCTGGGAGCTCTGCGGGTTCGGGCTTTTTAAATAGAAAGACCAGAAAAAAAAAAGGGGGGGGTATTAAACTGGTCTAAAATTGGATTCGGGCTGCAGAAGCGTCAGAAGAATAAACTCTGATTGCGTCTCTCTCTTCTACGCCCGTTTGCAGGGGGAAAGCGTGAGGGCGGGTTGCTTTTAAAGCAGAGGTGTTTTTAAAGAAAAGGCGGCGCGGACGAGGTGCCGGCGGTGCCACGGCGGCTGCCCTGCGCGGTCCGCCTGCCCCCCGCGCCGCTCCCCGGCGGTCGCTCTGTCGCGACAGGTCTCTTGGGAGGAAAAGCCGAGGAATCGGCGCTGGCGGAGGAGCGCGGAACTTCGCAGCCGCGTGCAGCTCCTGTCAGGTAGCGGGAGCGGACGGGACCGTCTATTTCGCCCCGTTATTAAGGCAGGCCAGTGAAAACCGCGAGGAAAAAGTCAAAAATAGCGGAGCAGTAAGATAATAAAGTAGAAGATTCCGCTGCCTGGGAGAAACGGAGACCGAGGTGGCGGGAAGCGGGCTGCCCCTTCGGTGCGGAGCCGGCGATCCTCTCTCCTCTCCGGCTTTCCCTGGAACTGGCAGAAACTTAGGCGATGGAGGGGCAGAGAAACAGTAATTACCCGTTTATGAAAATATCGATCAATGTGATTTGGGGCAATTAAATGCGCTCGGAGATAATGACCGGCTAATGCTCGTATTAGAGCTATGTTGACATGCAAACAGTATCACATACTACTAGAAATAGTTATTATGGTGCCTGAATTAAAGTTATTTAAATAACTTTACATAATGCAGATTACAGTCATGAAATGTATTTTTGCCTTTCTAGATGTTTGAATGCAGACTTGGGAGTTTTTCCATAATGAAGGAAAAGGATAAATAAAAGCACATTTTTTTAAGCACCCTTAATCTGCCCTTAGTTTTTTTTTAAATAATACATTTTTTCCATGTTACATTTGCTTTTGGAAGATATTGATTTACATTTAAATATGCAAAATAAATGCATGAAATATTAGCTTCATATTAATTTATGCTGCACATATTACAAAAAAGGTTTAAAAAAATCTAGATATTCCTCTGCAATCTCTTTTAATCTAATGGATTTTTGAAAGGCATACTGTAAAAAGCATTTAAAACAGTTTTTGCGTGCCTTTTGAATGATGCAATGAATTTATAAGTTCATTCAAGCTAATAGGAAACACTTCTTCCCATACAAGCGAAACAGAGTAACAAAAGTCAGATTATTTACAAGTGCTAAAAAAGTGCTAAAATTTTTGTTAACCAGGTACTGGAATGTTGTACAGGACCTAGGTATTAAATAAAAGCAAAAATGCCTCTCAGTGTATGAACCTCCCAATGTTTTTCTGGGACTATACCTAGAAAATTTACTTCAATTTACTGCTCTGTAAATATTCTTGCATCTGGGGCCCCTGCTACCTAGAAGAACTCTGGAAAGCTCAAATACAGGGTCTATGTGTAAGCACATCAGTCTGCTTAAAAGAGCTACAATACCACAGTATATTAGCATCACTCCTAACTTTCTGTAGTTTGGGGCACTTAAATACCAAAGCTGTTTATTTCTAAGACATTTAGAGGAGTACATCTGTTTATAAACACGCACTCAAATGCTTGATTACAGCTGGGGTTTTTTTTCATGGTAATGTGTAGGACATTCCTCTTCTAATGAATAATTCTATATCTTGATACCATCTTTTATCTAAAATGATCGGATTTAGATTGCTGTACAGAATTTATTCACCAGCATCGCACAGTGGCAATGTACAACAGCGCAAAACAGCAAGCAAAGAACATCTTACAGATTTTAAATGAAAGGAGTATTGAGGTGAACCAGAATGTCATATATGCAGAAATGGAACTGGATCAGGACAGAATGATTTATGTTCTTTCTTTGGTGAAGGATGTTTATTACTTGTTGCTAAGCGCAGGAGCGTTTATTACAAGGTCGTTGTTGGTAAACCTCACAATTCCTGGTAAACGGTGTAGCACAACCGTCCCGTTTAAATAGGAGGTTAGTTTTGTTCATCATCGTCAGGTTGCTGCCATACGCGTGAATTCTGACTTTTAAATTAGTCCCCTTTTAAATATTTGTATTCAACCGAGCAGATGAAATAACTCGGATATTTTCTGCTTCTAATATATAAAGCCGGGAAAGGACTATTACCGATTCCCACCTCTTTTAGCTACAAGTGCTGCTGACCCAGAAGGGGTGCGAAGCCCGCGGAGCCGCGCACAGGGCTGGCGGAAGAGTAGCTGCTTCGCCTTGCTCACCTGTCCTTGCATTAGTTTCTCTTGCCTCCTGTGAGTGATCCTGTGCGGCTGAACAACGTGAACATACCTTCTCCCTTTGCTTTCCTTCAAACGGAAAAGTTCCCTACGGTACTCCAACATTGTCAAAATAAATTCAATTTAAAAACCCAGTATATTTTGGCCAATATTTCAAATAGCAGCATGGTGCTCCGCACATAACAACATAAAAATGTATTACACGATGAAGGTCAAACTTAGACCAAACCCTTCTTTGCTAGTTTATAAATTTGTGTCAATTAAGTTAGGCTTTAAAAGAGTTACRATTTTTGTTCTGGTTCCTTCAACTGAATGTTTAGAAGTTCAGGAATTTGGCTGGCTGAAAGTCTGTGGCTTGCATTATACTGAGGAATATTTTTGTCCCTTCCCTAAAAATCTATAATTTTGTAAACAACAGCTGTTTACAACTTTTCTTGGAAATAAGCTACCTGCAAGATACTTTAATTACTAAGCGTGAGTTTCTGTTTCTTGAGTTCAACCGGTTTTGCTTTATGTTCACATTAAAAATAGGTAAATGCTTATGGTCAGATAAAAGTAAAGTTATTCTTCAACTTCAGAAGCGAGTGTAGCGTTCTGACAAACAGCGTCATCCAGATCCTCCGTCAACCCACTTCCCAGCCTTGCTATAGCGCGGCACCGTGGCTGCCCGGAAAGCAGCGCTCGCGCCGAGCAGAACGCTGCGGCGGCGGCGGCACCGCTGCCCTGGCCGTGACCACGCCGACCTCGCTCGCTCCCCGCAGGAAAATATTAACAGCTCTAGTGTAAATGCAGCCTCTGAACGCGCGCGCGTCAGGCCAACGTAGGATCCCTCTGTCCAGCCGAGACTGTCAACGTATGTGTGAAGTTGTCTTTGGGATAATAGTTTTTATGGCTTTGACTCCTGTCTGATGGAAATGGTGAGACTACGTGCTCCACAAAAAAGTCCTGTGATGATTTTCTACTAACCTGAGCAGAATGGTGGGTTCTGCAATATAACAATCATCGTGCAAATGCTGTGGTTGTTTTACAAATAAGTAATTAGCCAAAAAGTTCAAGTAAAGGATTTTTTTTGTCCATCTCAAAACTTCTATAAATTGCATTATATTAATATTTTGTGTAAATAATAAAATATATTTGGACAATAAAGGGAAGAATTATTTCCTCAAGCTAATATATTTGAATTTGATGAAAAACTAATAAATGTCATGAAAAAACAGGATCAGAAGAAGGATTGAAATTTGGTTTCAGCTAACATATTGTATTGCCAATGAAAAATTAATAGATATAGCAATTATTAACATATGAGTAATTAAAAGATACATAATAGTAATAGATTAAAGCATATAAATGATTACATTCTCATCCCACAACATAAAAGTATTTTAAAGATAATGACTCATCCTTAACAAACACAAAATATTGGCATCAAACTATATATAAACTGGATATGGTTATTAAATCATTTTAATGTCGTACAAGTCATAATTATGACTTGTATAGAGGAGGTCAGGCAATTCATGGAAACCGAGAACCAGGTTCGTATACAACATTCCAAACCAAACGTCACAAGGAAACATCTGAAGCGCTGAAGAGCACTTTCTTGACTACCAGATGTGAGCAGAAATCTGTCTGTCCAAGGGTTACTGAGGACAACACAGAGGACCTTCAGATAAGCAGCTCATGATACATACGACTTTGAAGTGAACATGCATAACGTCATCCACAGGAAGCTATAGGTACGAAAATGGTCTGGAGTCACACTGAGAAAAAAAGAACATTCTAGACTCAAGGAAATAATGACAGTAAAATGATCATGCACGAGTAGGTTTAAAATACTGGGAATTTTCTTTGATTACAGATTGTCGATAGGCCCAATAAGAGCAGAACTGTCCCTGCTGGCAAGCATATATAGGCCACTGAGGATCTGAACTAAATCATTCTTAGTGCCAGAAGCAGACTAGAAAAAAATGATTGAAGTTTTTCCAGATAAAACATTTACTGATGTGCTCGTGGAATAGAATAGCAACAATTTCCTCTGTAACCTTCAAGAAATTAGTGTATAAAATGGTGGCTAGCAATTAATGGAGATCAAGTTCCATTGAATAGACCTACTTTATCTTGGTAGGACAGAGAAGTTTGCAAGCTAAGTGATTGATTTACCAGTATTTCAGTCAAAGTACTCAAATAGGCCACAAATGATGTCTTTGATCGCTGAAGCAATTAATAAAGATAAGCTGAAGGAAAAAAACAGATGCTGAAGAACAAGAACTTTGTACCAAAGACAATGGGGAATGGAAAGAATTTAATAAAACCAAGGACGTAGTAGCAGCAGTGACCAAAAGTCACGTTAATGAAATAAAGTCTCAGGAAAGAAATATTTGCAAAGATGGAGGATGATTATTCAGAATTATACAGAACAAAGAATTTGGACTTTTGGAATAAATATTATATAAAGTCTACAAATAACCAACCATTACTGCCTTAAGTACTTTCAGAAATAAGAGAAACATTGCCTTTTCCTACAAAATGTTACTTCCGTAGCTGAGTATCCAGGACAGCTGGCGAAAAGCTATGGTTTTACAGAGAGTACTCCTCCTCTCTTTGCAATCCGCTGTCTCTCTACAAAAAGGCAGCGACGCACCCAGTATCTAATGCTCTCCGCACGGACACTAATCTTTTGGGATCCTGGCTGTCTTATAAGGACATCTGTTTTATTTCCTATCAGCTTTTAAGTAATTTTGTTCAGTTCTTGAAGAAACATCAGTCATTCGGACATTTTCCAGCTAAGCCAGAGTGGAAGAAGACTGTTCCTAGCTGCTTCTTCCACAGGCGGAGGAGCAAGTTTCCTTAGGAGCGTGTCATAAGCAGCATCCTCATGACTGCAAATTTATTTGTCTGACCATACTCCCGGGTCCAAATTCAACCAAAGCATGCATTTGCTGTTAATTTTAGTAGGTCACAGACTGAGGCTGGCGTTTCCAATCACAGAAGGTCTGTGCTATGCCCTCCTTGATCCTCTTTAGGCTGGTAACTCTTTGTATGTTTTATACTTTCTTCCCTGTCTTTATTGGCTGTGCTAGTCCTTCTCCCACAGCTCCCATCGGGTCCTTCACTTCCACGTGAACCACTCTAGTTCTCCTGCCTTCCCGTCCTCCTTCCTATTTACATATATTGATCTGCTTCATCTTGAATCCCCCTATTCTCTTTCCCTTCTCTCCCACAACCTTCATTCTCCATCAAGCACTTAGAGAACAGAAGATTCCCCACTGGAGTCCTCAAGCCTTCTCCTTCCTTCTCCCAAAGTCAGGGTTTGGCATGTCTTTTCCTAGACCACAATCATCTTCCACTTGCCATGTGTTCAATGGCTTGAACGGAGWTGTCTTGGGGTGCTGACCTCAGCCGGCTTCTCCAAGCGTGCATTAGCTTATAGCAGCTGTGATTAGGTCGAGGCTAGCGAACGTTAACCTGCTAGTTAAGAAGAGTGAACAGTAAAAGACTGCATGCGTGTTGCCTGTTGCAATATGGGTGTTAAGCGTTCAGGTCTGAGAAACACAAAATGTTAGCCATGGAAGGTGAAGTCCACTGGCCCTTCTCGGGCTCATGCCTGAACAGAGCAAAACCGCGAAAGAAGCCTTTAGAAAGAGAAAGGAGTCCAGAGTAAAACTTCATGTATAACAATACCGTGACAGAACTCATGGCAAAATACAACACACCTCCAAACTTCGTCATAAATTTACACTGAAAAAAAATGAAGCTTGTATCCAATTGATAAAACACCGCATGGGGTCAGATCTCTAGCTGGCGTAACTTCACATCAACTGGTTCTAGCTCCAACAGCAGAGAATTTGGCCCTCGGTGTTTACTGAAGTCATTAGAACAATTTTGAGTGGTGAATCCACTAGTCTCCAGATTTGTATTGACAAAACACTGAGGGCTGGTTTCTTTTGCAGCTGTTTTGTGTAAAGAAAAAAGAAAAAAGAAAAAAGAAAATCTCAGCTGCAACTGGTAATTAATCAGAAAAGGTTGAGGTTCTATAGAGCCTTTCTGAATGCTAGGGTATACATCAGTAACAGACAGCTGAAATACTAAAATGCTGTGACAAATAGGCGATAGAAATGCACAGTCCACAAATTGGAGGAGAACTAATTGAACTAATTTAGGAGGAGGAGCGCTTTGAGACAGCCATTAGGGGTGAAGTCATATGCAAGTGCACACAAATAACTTCGTTGTTTTTAAGTTTTGCAGAAACATCTGGCAACAACATGCAAGGAAGAGGAAACTTTTGTTTTACGCATCAAGACCTCTCTGTGAAGAGAAGAAAACTTTAGCTAATTACAGGATGCCTGCAAGAAAGGAACCTTTGATTTCACCAGTATTTTTTCCTGCAGCACAGTGCCTAATAAAATCAGCAGCGAGCGCATGGAGATTCGGATGCAGTCTAGGATTTGTGGCATTACTGACGATCGCACGCCCTGGACAGAGAGACCGCACAGGCTCTTTTTGCTACAGAAATACGTCCTTCCGCATATTGCTAACAGCCGACTGCGATGCCGTACGGCAGGGAGGCGCGTGCGCTCTGGGCCCCTGCACCCTCTTAATATTGGAGGGCAAAAATGCCAACCGAGGGGCAGCCGGGAGCTCAGGGCCCTGAAAGTTGCCTTGCCGCGTGCCGAGGGCGCGGGGCAGCCCGTGCCTCGCTCTGCAACGTCCGCAGCAGGGCGCCGCAACGTTGCGCCTCCGCAACGCCCGTGCGCGGCGGAGGGGCCGGCGCGGGAATTCCCTGCGCCTCGGTGACGCCTCCTCGGCTCGGCTTCTTTCACGGAGGCGGCGTTATCTGGTCGGGCGAATCCTCCTGCCGGATGGAGGCCCGAGCTCGTGCTTCTGAGAAAGGTGCCTCTGCTGCCAACTGCTAATCAAGTGCAAATGGCAAACGCGGGATTTGATTTTCCTTCGCTCGCTCCTGCGGAAGAGCCTGGAATGCTCTAGCAGCAACAGTGCTAAAAAGGGGCAAAACAAGGCGCCGCTGCAGAGCAGCCGTGTACCAACCGGCTGGAAACGGGAGCGAGTGGACGYGTGCGATAGCGCAGCTCCCACGCCGCCGATCGGCTTCGGCAGTGCAGAACTCAGGGGACGTGTTTTGTTTTCAAGCGAGTCGCGCCTTCCCGTGTCAGTAACTTCAAACCAAGTTTTATAAATTTAGGGCTTCTCAACAATAAAAGAGAATTATGTGCAACTGCATTTCCTAATGAAAAGGAATTCGGGATTTGACCTTGTGCAAGTTTTAAGCTCAGACTCATAAGTAAAATATATGAGTATATGGGGTATGCACAAAAGGGAAATGTAACCATTAAAAATCTATTTTATGAAATGTCATATACCTTTTAAAACATCTTTCTTTACTGGCGAGAGATATGACACCTCCTTAAATTGAAAACAAAATTCCAGAGTATGACACATTTAGTGCAGCAGACGGGTACTAATTTAGGGTCTGATCCAAAGATAGGAGTCCATGGGAAGAATTCTATAAATTGCAGTAGATGCTGGATACAAAGAAAGAATTTTAAAATCTTTTCTTAAATAACAAACCTGAAAGAATTTTTGCTTAAATAACAATCCTGAGGAATTACTAGGGAGTTAAGTAAAGAGATGGAAAATGACAATGAAAATGAAAATGTTTTTTCCTGAAAGAAGAAAAAAACACAGTGAAAACAAATTTGATGCAAGTTATTGATCTTCTAGGTACTTATGGAAAAAGTATTCACATACAATCATCTTCTACTTTCTGTGTTCCCCGTTACTTACTCCCTGTGTTCTAATGTTCTGGTTTTTACAAGAATATAGCGTTTAAAGGACTTCAGTTCTAAAACAGGCTTCTTCTGTCATGTTATTCAGGAGATCTAATAAAAAGCTAATGACATAAAGGATCTTGGCTCGTTAAGATTATACTTGGCATCGGTCTGACATCACAGCAATCAGTGCTGAAATTGCAGTGACAAAAAGAATTAATCTCAGATGAAAAATAAAAAGAAATTATGTTGCCTGATGTTTAAAAGTAAAATAAGTTTAAAGATAACCTAAACGTTATGGTAATGCAAAGCCCTTTGAAACAGGTGCATTTTGCCACCTGAGTGTCCACACGTCGCCCACAACACTGAGATCTGGCTCTCAAGTGGGTCCTAAACACTTCAAGGAAACAAAAAAGACAAATGGCAACTGGTGTCAAAGCCAGTTTCAGATAAAATATTTTAAGGAATAGTATCTCTCCTACTTTTTGGTCAGAAATAGCCTGAAACCAGCAACCTTCAGCCCATCTTTTTCCCCCGAATCATGTGACGCTGGAGGAGGCTGGGTGATGTAATATGAATATCTTGGTTTGCAGCTTGTGGTTTGCAATGAATTACACATCTGTGCTTTGGTTCGGTCTGGGCATCTGTTTTTTGTTTTGTTCTCTGGTTTTTTTTTATTTTTCCCCCCCTTCAAGTTATCTCAAAGGATGTGGGAACCACGGCACACCTGCCTGCGCGCTCTCACCTGGGCGGGCACCGTCTCGCGGCAGACGGAGCAAAGCTCGAGGGGACGCGCAGCGGCAGGGACTCTCGCCCCCTGCTTCCGACGGCGGCGGACCCAGCAGCGCGCGGCAACGCGGCGGCTCAGCCGGATCAGGCCCCGCGTCCGCCCCGGCTAAGGGCTGCTGCGGGAAGCAGCCGGCAGCGGCAGCGCACGTGCACGCCGGTGCGAGCCAGCGCTGGTGCCGGCCGGAGCAGCCCTCATCCACGCTGCCYGCTGCCAGGCAGCTAAACACCTCTTTTCCACCACGGAGACGAGTTTGGGGAGGAAGGAGCCCGCAGACCCAGCGGGCGGCYGGGCCCTTCCTCGCGTTGCCCGACGCCGGGCCGCTACGCCCGAGCTGCGGAGGCAGCTTACGGGCCGTGGGCTTGGGGACCCGTCTTTCCTGAATTCCTCTTTTTTAAATATTTGATTCTTTGCCATCTGCTATGTCTTGCAGCAGTAAGTTCCACGGTTTAATCACACGTTGGGTGAAAAAATACTTCCTGCGGTTTGTTTTCAGCTGCATATGACAATTTGACGCCGCTTATTCTTACACCATGAGAAAGAGCAGGTAACTGTCCCCTGCTCCCATGACAGATGTGTCTTACGGAGGTCTCTTATTTTACCGACCTCCCTTTGCAACCCCGTTCCTCATCCGAGGTTTCTTTTATTTCCAGTCTCTCAGAAGCTGTTCTCCTCCTCTAATTACACTTCTTGACCTTTTTTAGCTCCAGCTTACACTTTCTGAGATGGGCAACCAGAACCGCGTACAACATAACAGAGGAATAACACAGTGAGGTTCTCCGTTTTGTTCGTTCCTCCTTCCCTAATAACTCCTAACGTTCTGTTTTCCTTTTTTTTGACAGGCAACAAACAGGGAGCGTATGTTTCCATAGAACCATATACCTCTAGTAAATCTAAGATCTTTGTTCCTTGGTAGCACTACTTCATTTACAGCTCATCATTGCTCACATACACATACTTTTTTTCATGTGTTTTGCTTTTCCTTGTGTGTATAATTTATAATTTACTTGCACTAAATTCAGCCTGATATTTTATCATCTCGTCACTCAATGTGGTGAGATACTTCGACAACTCTTCACAGTTAGATTTTAGTTTGGGGTTTTGAATAATTTATTCTCAGCAGGCAACTCTGTCACCTCCTGCCACCGCCTCCCCTTTTTCACATCATTTATGAATACCTTGAACGGCGCAGGTCCCTGTGCCCATCCCAGTGGGACTCCCCTAATAATCTCCTTTCACTGTGACATGATCTTTTTCTTCCTACCTTCTGTTTCCGTGTTTTTAACCACTTATTGACCCCTTGGAGACCCTTCCCATTCTCCCGTGATAGCTCAATTACTCTTACATGAACACTGTACCGAAGCAGCAAGAAGTAAAAGGAGAGGAACGAATCTGACCTTTTCTTAGAAGAAACAGCAAATTAAAATGACAGGCCCAGTTCTGCTCCGCGGTCTATCGGCGTGAATTTGGAGTAAATTCAAGGAAATCGCTGGGTTCGTGCTGCGATGAACAAGAGCCTCGCTTCCTCCTGCACACAAACGCAGCGATCGCGGCTCCTGCCTAATTAGCACCAAGGGGAGCTTCTGCCCGAGCACAGACTCACTTGCAGGAATTAAACTCCTGAACCTGCAAACTTCTACGTAAGGGAACTTTAGCGAAGTTAAGTGAGTTACAAAAGCTGCAGAATTTGACTCTCCTGGGTCAACACATAACTTTCTAAAGTGATGTTTCTCCTGTGAAAAAAAAATATTTCTGTGTTGTTTCTCAGGTATCATGTGAAACTCCTCGTTAATTGGCAGGTAACAGGCGGACACACCTATTCTGTCGTAACGGGGAGCTTGTGCAAGGCAGGAGCTCTGCAGGTGGGATGATTTACGAGCCTTACCATGGAAGCAGAGAAGTCCAGACTTATTACTGCTGTGGATTAATATAAACATTTCTTGCATAAAGTTGGTGAGACTGAAAACGCTTCCTACACGTTTTGAGCGGAGCTTGTGCATCCCACAACGAGCCAGCAGAGAGGACGGCAGATCTGGCCCGGGCAGCTCCGAGTCCACGCGCCCTTCGTTCAGGAAGCTGCTGCATCTCTTATGAGCTGAAGTCCACCGGGTGCTTTGAGCAATCAGACACTGAACCATGCTACAGCATGCATCTCCGAGACATGATTAGCTACAAACCGAATATTTACACCCCTTGTTTCCCTGTGGTGCTCTTTTGTGGGGATATTAGATAGCAGCCATACAACGTCACCTGCATCTGCARGCGCAATTTCTTCAAATTATTCAGAGTGCTCTCAGTGTGCATTTGGCTTGTCTGAGAAAGCAAAGGAAAATGTTAACTGCCTTATGGTACTGATCAAGGCCATTTGGGATGTGACAAATTTGTGGAGTGCAAAGTAAAACAAACCAAAGAGGGAGTAACAACAGAGAAGAGAGAAAAAAAAAAAATCAAATCAAAATGAATACGATTGAGGATGCTTTCAGATGAGAGCTTCCAGAAGATTGCAGGACGGTAGGATCAAAGTACGGCATAACTATCGAGCTGTTTTCTCAAACCTAAAGATACTTGGCCTTTGCAGCACACTATTATTAGACACAGATTGTGCATATGTGTGCGTAGGAGGAGCTTCGGCTCTTCCTGCAGCTGCGCTGTGCTCGCACGGCTCTACGGCAGTTTTATACCGTTGGTYGTCGGGCCGGCTGGGTAGCAGGCGTAGCTGAGGCAGCGCTAGTTCTGCTGGAGGGCATCAGGGAGCTTTAGGCCTTTCTCCTGGAGACCAGGTCGCTGGAGAGCGGCTGGTGTCGCGCAAGATGAAGCGCTACGGGGAAGCGGAAAAGGGAAAGAGAAAACGAGCAGTTTTAGAGAGTGCGAACCATGCAACTCCGAGAAGTGCTAAATCCCTTCTCTTGCAAGACCGTCTTTTGGGAACGCAGAGGCGAGGGGTGGGCACAGGCAGCGACCGAGCCGGTCGGCTTGCTCGAAACGGAGCTCCGCTCCCGAGGAAGCAGGGGCACCGTCCCCGGGCAGTCGGAGTGGGTAACCTACGACAAGCACAGCTGGCTTGATATAAAAATACACGAAGAACCGACACAATCCAGGAGAGGATATAGTGGCAAATTTACCCCTTATCTTTTCGCTTCAGATCTCAAGAATTGCCTTGGTGCTCACACGTCCCTATCACAGAATTTAAAAACTGCAGGAGTGCAGTAAGTGATCAAGGTTGAAGGGAAGGAGGCTTGATGCCTTAGCTCTCCCTTCTATAAACTCACATCACTTCACAAGACTAATGTAAGATTCAGTTTGTAATTCATTAATATTTGTGAAGCTCTTTGTGACCTGCAGAGGGTAGAGGCTGGAGAAAAATGTATTAATAAAACAATAAATACTAATTTTAGAATGGCTTTTGGTCATACTCAAAGAGCAAGGAAAGAACAAAGCATGAACTCTAACTTATATACAGACTTTTATAGAAACTACAGGAATTATCAGAGGTTAATATATTGCCTGAAAGGGCTCTTTTCTGCTTATAAAAAAGATCAGTATTTGACTCCTTCCAATATTGCAGTAACAAGGCACAAGACGTGAAAAGATTGCAAAAGAAAAAAAAAGGCATTATAATATATAGTCTCCTCTCCAAAACTTGGTACAGTTACGCACGTAACCCTCAAAGAGCTGAGATAAGAGACAAGAAGCTTAGAGGCTGGATGATGGCAAATGCCATCGTCTCTCGGATCGGTCTGGCTAGAAGCTAGCCATAGGTTGCAAGCGCTTTCCGTCACTTATTTATGCGGCCACCTCCTATGCAATGGACGTCCCTTTGGCTTCTCTGAAACGGCAGCTCTTAAAATGGTTTTGCCATGGATGAGGGCAGAAATCCACTAATAAACTTATTCTTTATAGTTCTGTTAAGACATTTCTACAAAGCGATACTGAAACAGCTACTATCATATTTGAGAGTATATATTTCTCCCTTTACCCAGAGCGAAAGTGAAACTGGAGAAGTTATTTTTGTGTCCTCCTTCTAAACTCAGAAGCCAGACAAAACCCCTCCTGCATTCGGAGGCAGGGAAGGAGGCAGAGCTCAGCCCGCGCGCGAGCGCAGCGACCTCCTTCCGGCAGCGGGTTTCTCTCCAGGGTGCCGGGCTCCATAAAGAGCCTTTTCCCTGACGGGACCGATGAGTGTTTTGGTTAAAGAGACTTCTCTAAATAACTGAAACAGCAAACAGGAAACCACAGCGCTGTGGATTGCAGCCGGACTCCTTCTCATCTCTGTTACTGCTCCGGCCAGTCTTAGGCAGCAGACGCTAAAGGGGACGCTTGGGAGAAGATGGAGTATATCTACTAAATTACCTTATCTTCGTACCTGTAGTACCCTGACCAGCGGGTCACGTGGGATGTTCCCTCAAAATTCGTATGACCCTCATATAGTCCAGTCCTCAAGGGTTAGCACTGGAGATAATGTTCCCAGCAGGTCATATCGAAATGGCCTTGTTTCAGTCGAATGGCAAGGAAGATCTAAAGCAGCACATCTGGGGCAAATTGCTTGGGCGCGGGACAGAAATTATAGGTTCTATTAGCTGGAAAAGCAATTTGCTGCCAGTGTCTTCACAGGGCATTGTATACCCTTGGCATTTCATAAACAGTTAATAATAACTGCTTCAGAGAACCAGAAACACAAATCAATGTACAAATTCAATTAGGGAGAGAAAATAAAAATAGTATTTGAATTACTAAGCTAACCTGATACATTTAGCCTCGAGTTTAAAATTTGTTTGATTTTTGATGAAAAGTTCTAATCAGATTTAAAGGAGGCTTCAAAAATTAATAACAGATGTGAATGAAATAGATAATGATTTTCATTCTTGATTATGTGACTGAGGTTATATATAGTGGGGAAGGAGTTTAATGAGCATAATTTGGCTAGCGTTCTTACAGCTTTTCTGATACAGATTATCACCTTACAGATCTGTCTTATTTAGCAAGGTGAAGAGCAATCAATTTCCAGCCGAGCTAAACACATATATAAAAATCGACAGACTCAATCTCACGCTACTTTCTTCAGATCTAATCAGTAACCAAATTACGTAACTTGGTTCCGCTGAAGGACGAAACGCCTATCTAGATGGAAGCGATGCCGGGGTTATCCTTCAACGCGAGAGGATGCCACCCCTCCGGACCGGCGCGCGGCGGCAAAGCAGCATCGTCGCCCCGAGCCGCCTCGGCGGGAGCCCGGCGCCTCGCTCCGTTCCCGCGCCAGCCCGCGCTGCGGGACGAGCCCTGGGGCCCCGCGAGCAGCGCCACGCGCGCGCTGCCCCCCCGGGAGGGCGGCGTGAGAACATCGTGGCTGCGCGGCGCAGAAGTCGGAGGCRGTGGCGGTGGGGAGGAGAGAGAAATGGCTATTGCCGAGCTGGAGCGGGCCAGGGCCGGGGAGCTGAGCCCCTCCTGYGGCTCGCCCGAAGCTTCGGACCTCCCACGCGACCGACTTCTGCTTCGGAAGCTCAGAAATTTAGGCTGAGGGATTTGTTGGATTGATTAACAGAACACCCGACCAATAGCCTCACGGTTAGTAAATGGCTATTTTTTATCCTTTAATGCATATTTGAAGACAGAGGTGTGATTCAGAGGTCAGTCTTATTTCCCACTGTTTGTTGCGGCCAAAGACACTTCCACAACATCAGTCAATAAAGATGCACGTAAAAGTAGCACTGGGGGCTGATATACCCCAAGAAGCAGAAGAAAGGGACAAAATACCAGCCAGATTCTTGGAGAGGGTTCATCACTGCCATTTACCRAATGACACCGAGCTGCGCATACTGATCGTGTGAGGGTTTACGCTACCTTCAAACACACCCAGTACGTGGGTTCGATGAGCGCACGCACGTATGATGTCGAGATCTGCTCTTCAGAATAAAAGTTTTCTTGATGAAAATCTGTTATGGTTTCAGGAAAGAAAAATTAAATCAAGTATTAACAACAAAAACATGCATGGCAGACTGAGAACCGTCAATTGGCTTCTGGTTGCAGAATGGAGGCCCAGAGACGGTCGAATTTCGGGAGCTATTTCCTTCTGCATGTACAAGAAGAGGCGTTTGTGGATTGATGCATGTTACTATAAGCAAGGTTCCCAGAGCGAGAAGTTGGGCTCACTGGGGAGAACCCATCACACATTTCCTGGCGTTCCTCTCCCGTGCTAAATAAGAAAAACGTGACTGTAAGAAATCTTGAAAGAGCCCATGAAATGGAGGAGGAATCAGGATGAAGGGGATTGGTGAAATTCAGAGAATTACAGCATCATTCTTGAATATCTATGTAATCTTCTTTGAGCATCATCAGATTACTTTGGCTTAAATAATTAACTTGGAACAGTACCGCTACTTCTTCCCCTCTTTTGACAAAGCCTCTCATAATACATTAGATGTACGCGTAAAAGCCTTTGACCCTTGCATGGCCCTGAGGGCTCCACGCCAAGAAATGCAAGCTTGCATGCGAGGGGATAAGACCGGCCCCTGCATTTTCACAGTACTTTATATTATTTTTAAGAACTGTATGTTTTCAGATGTTACATATTTCTTTGAATATTCAAAACTACTCAAGAACTTTTGTATTTTGTTAAAAAATGCGATCGACCTCTTTATAACACGACTGAGGTGATAAATGGAGGGTTAAAGGAGCTTAACGATCTCTGCCCCTTAGTTGCTTTTAGGATATTTAAGCACTGAAGTGAAGAGAGAACAGAGAGACAAATATGCTGTTTGTTTTCCCAGTGCCAGATGGATGGATTCAATTTGCAGATTCCTCAAACTGCCAACATTGAAAAGTCTTTAAAAAAAAAAAAAAAAAAAAGCATTTGTTTTAAAGATCTGTCATGGTTCCTATAAACTGCACAGAAATTTCTTGGCGTTGACAACGCCGACATTATACGCGCGTTGTATCGTTTCCACCTCACGAAGTTGTATTAGTAAGAAGTTCCGGTTAGGTGTATTGGCTAACTCGGCCTCAGCCTATCGCACGGGAATAGCAAGGACCCTCGTCGGAGCGTCTCGGCATCCCGCACGGAGCCACCGCGTGCGTGCCCAGGCTGCTCGGCACGTCACCTCCTCCCGCGCTCGGGACGCACGGCTTCAGCGCCCCGGGACATTTCTCCTGTCCTTCGGGTCGCTCCCATCCGCTGCCTCTTCCGCGCTCCCTGCGCAGAGCGGCGTTATGGCAGGGGCGGCCGCGCTCTGCCCGGATCCCTCCTTCCGCACCGCGGGCAGGGACGCCGTCTCCAGCCAGCGCATCCAGAAACCAGCCCCGGGCTGCGCTGGGCTTCGCCTCCGGACGCGCCCTCACCCGAAACGGCTGGAATCTGCATCCGATGGGGTTAAAAGCCCCCAGGGGCTGCATTTCCCTCTCCTTCCCTCTTCGAAAAGGCGGGCGGCAGCGCCCTGTGCCGCAACAGCCGCCCGGGGGCCGCGGGAGCCCCCGCGGGAGCCGCTCGCCGGGCGGAAACGGGCCTGGAACGTGTTTAATGGCAGAAGGAATAAATCCTAGCATGCGTCTGACTGAAGCAGCACCGCTTTCCAAATGGAAACCCGGCATTCATTTCAGTCCGCCGCTTGCCTTAACCAATGCCGTTTGACGAGCACAACTGGAAGAGAGTGCAGAGCTACACGCATCATGTATTAGCTCTAAAAGAGGTAATTTTTTCCCCTCGGCACTGAACACTTTTCACAGCTGCGCGTTATAGAAAGAGGCGAGTTAAAAGGATGCTGGGGAAGCACACGGGAAAGAAAGGTCGTTACTGTGAAGTTCTTTATTTCCCATCTTTAAGGTCATATTAATTTAGGTTGAGATTTTTTAGACAAAACTTTCGGTCAGTGGAAATTGGACAAAAAGTTCCTCCACTTCTCTGGCAATTTTCCTCCCTAAATAGGGAGACCCCTCCGTTCTCCCCCACTTTCCAAGTCTGCTTTAGGGCAGTGTTTTTCTCATTCCCCACGTTTCACCAGGCGCAGCCCATGGGCAAGGCAYGCGGAGGAGCCAAGCGGCGGGCACGGATACCCAGCGCGGAGGCAGGCTGCTCCCGGGCGGGAAGCGGAGCCGGTTGCGGGGGGCAAGGAGCAGCTCGCTCTCATGGCCGCACCGGGGACGGACGGCTGCAAGCGTGCTCAGAACAGCTCCCGGGATAACGGGATCAGGATCGCAGCACACAGCGAGCAAGTCGGTGCTACCGCCAGTGAACCGCGCAGCCCGAGCGCGAGCGTCGAAAACCATCACCGGAGGCTGTGCAGCTTCTCGGGACGGGGCAGCCGGTGTTACGCACGCAGTAATAATATATCTATATGTAAAGATATCTAACTTTAACTTGAACTTTTTCAGCGGTAGGGAGCTCTGCACAGGAATTCTAGCTTCTGCTGCGGTAAGTTGCCTTCAAAATTAAAAGTATAGGCCTGTCTCCGCCAGAATTAGTCTGACTGACTTCTGGGCGTTAGAGCTCATTATACCCTTGTTTTCATGACGGAAGGCCGTCAGTTTAATAATCTGGTGGTAAATCCATGTGCCACTTGACGGGGTACGCGTTTCATTGTGAGTAAGGAGATTTAATCACTTGGAACGAATAGTGCGACTTCTGGAATAAGTTTGATGCATTTAAAATGATGGCTGATGCATTAAACTGGAAGGCCTGGAAAGCATTTGYAATTCACATTTTACTATATTCTAATAGGGAGCACCTGCAAATATATYGGCTATGGTCACTCAGCTCTCCCACTGTCACTTTAACAACGCTTTAGTGCCCAGAAAGGTAGGACATTTACAGGACAATGGCGTATAGTATTAGTGAGTATGGCTTGTTTCTTGCTATTTTTTAGAAAACAGGATAACCAGGTACAAGTTAAACAAGTATCAAGAAGTTACATTTGGGAAAAATTGAGTATCAATAGAAAGCAGTAATGTAACAACAACAACAAAAAAAACAGTTTTCAATACAGTTTTGATGACCCAAACTGCTTCAATCAGTCTTTCAAAACTGAAGGTGAATACAGTTTCCTTCTTTCTATTGCTGTTATATCATAAGACCAATTTTCTATTCTAGCTTTAATCTTAACTCACAAGGACTTAAACAACAACAAAAAAATCCCTTTTATGCACTGAGTAAGCTTTTGAAAAGCTGTATTTGAGAAAATCTAACCAGAAAAAAAAAAACCATATCTCAGCTTCCCCTGGCACGCATCTGTCTCTTTTTTTCAGTTTCATTTCCTTRAAGGAAATAAACTCATTCTGCTTAAAGACCTTTTATTCGTCCCGGGTGTACATGGCACAAAAGGGTAATTAATATGTAATCACAGACTAATTAAGTATGTTCTTTTGTGTTCTGCATTTATGAATCATGCCTAACAGCCTGAACTCCCGGGTCACTGGACATCCTTTATCCACCACAGTTGTCRTGTTTGCTGTATTCCTGTTGCTTTGCTTTGTGTACTTTGGAAGCGCTATGCTGTGCATTTCAGATACACGAACACAGTAGTTCATACTGGTCTGGGCAGCTCTTCGAACAGAAGTGGAAGAAGAGGGACCGAGGCGAGGAAGCATCTTCCTCGGTTGCAGCCCGGTCATCCTGCAGCCTAGACACTGCCTTAAACTCATTCAAAAAGACTTGCTGAGTGAGCAAATACCGTATTAAATAGTAAATCAAATGGTGATGCCCAGTAACCTACCTCAGCCTAATTCCCTCTTTTTTAAGCATTTTTTTCCTTCCTAATCGATTTAGGGGTAAATCTTCTGTTAGGCCCCCTCAGTTGCTCGAGGGCATAAGACCAGTCCTTTTAAATAACGCGCTTAGCCACAAAACCCAGGGCCCTGCAGACTGCACGTTCTTTGCACGTGAACAGGGTTTCGGCAGAAAAAAAATGAAACTCCATTGTCCGTGTCTTCCCCTGCAAGGAACAAACTTACGTTTTTTGAACACAAGAAGAACCAAAATAGCTCACAGGACCCCGGCTCTTGCAGCTAATGGTCACTCCAGCTTTTATGAGGATCTTGCTCGTTTCGTAGTCCGTGCTTCTTTATCTGCCTGTCTCTAATAAACCTCCCAGCTCGCCCGGGGTGTCGGTAGCGTCCCCGGGCTGCGAGGCAGGAGCCCACGCTCTCCAAAAAGCGCGTGGCAGCGATCCGCTCTGCGCTCCCCAGGGCTCCCCTGCGCCACCTCCAAAGGCCCCGCGTCTCCATCCCCTTCTGCGAGCGAGAGCGGAGGCGGCTGCGGACGCGGCTCAGAGGGTGAAATCTCCCCTGCAACAGCAAGTAATTAGCCTCCATCAGGGCTGCAGAAAGCCCTCAGAAAGCAGAAAAACTGCACAGGAGGCTCATTTTAGAATGCAGAAGCTTCACTCACAAACGTACTGCATAACCCTTGGTGCATTATAGAAGAGGAGTCGTCGCTAACAGTCTACTGAAGTCTTGTGTGTATCACTAAGCCATCACAACAATCTGGAATAACTGGCAGTTTTCCACTCAGAAAACCTATTCTGTTTAGCTTGTGTCTGCTGGGCCTGAAAAGAGCTGTTTTTGTACAACATGCAGAATTCCAGGAAAACCTGCAGTTCCCATTACCCAGTAATTTCTCAGTTTCCAGAAACAATCTGCCGCTAGCGAGATAAGAGTCTTTTTTAATAACTCTGCTGGCGTTGTCACTCTTGCCTGCTACCTGGCTAATGCGTGCAGCAGCCGGGACGTTCTCCTCCTCCTTGCAGTGAAGTTGCGTAGTGAGGTTAATGCCTCCTTCGAACCTCTCAGGTGGTTCCTCTCCCAGTCACCAGCGGTTTTCGCCTCCTYTCCGTTCACGCCTGGCTCCATCCAAGCACGAACACGCTGCTCTTCGCGGCATAACTCCGAGTTTCGCAAACTCTTCCGTCCTTGTAAACACAAAACATGTTGAACATGTAAACACTTGATTTGTTACTGTTTTTCTCGGGGCAAAGGTTTTTGTAAATAGTCGTCTTTCGCGGCACGGCACAGTAAACCACAACAACGGATTTGTCTCCTACCGCTGGGTTGGTCCCTGGAAATTACGTAATCCCAGGTAAATTTCCACCGCCGGGACAAATTCCTGCCCTGTGGAAGTCAACAGGAGTTTTAGCACTTGACATTTTYGAAGCAAGCTTGTATCTTATTTAAAAACCTTCCACAGCAAGTATGGTGCCATACCCATTACGCGGGTCTTTTCTAGACAAAACCTCCTTGCCTTGAAAAAAAAGAAATGAAAGTGCTTTGCCTTCTTTTATCTTCCCGTTTCCTTTTGTTACTTCGCTCACTTTGTACCAGACAGAACATCCCTAACGAAGGTGAAGCGGAGGTCTGGCTGCCAACGTGTCCAGCAAGGGCTGCATTAACTGCATCACTTTATCTAAAATCCTCGGGTCTTTTCAAGTGTCAAAGTTACATGGCACGCGTCACTCCGAGCCATAAGCTTGTGCAGCGTTAAGTGACATTACGATAATCCAGGGAACGAGTGTAGTTTCAGCTCACGGCATCGCTGCATCCTACGAGCAGTCATCCACAGCTCGCGCGTGGGCAGGGCTCCCGCGGCCCTCGGCGGGCGACTGGGGGGCTGCTAAAGCCCGCGTGCTCCCACGCAAGCTGGAGACGCACGCCACATTTTTTAAAAGAGGCCAAGGCACACGAAGCAGATCCCGAGCTCTGCAGGAGATCCCGGTCTAAGACTGAGGAACTCGGAGAGAGCATCGAGAGCTGAGAGCGGGACCCCRTAAAACATCATCTCGCCTTTGCCTGGGCCGACGCAACGCTACGGCACGGAAAAGTGACGTGACAAGGCAAGGTGGCAAAGCAAATCAGTGGCAAAGGTGCAAACATGATCTGGATTTTTCAGATCCCAGACTTTTTCCTCTCTCTAGAGAAAATACGCACGCCTGAACACGCGGGTTTGCAAAACCAGGCCCTTCGCACCCGTGGATTAGATAAAGCCAATGAAGGAAGTGGAACTGAAACTCTCCTCTCCCGGCGGTGTAATGAGCAGGGCAGGATTTCCCCACTGAAGTCCGTAGGAATGTGACACCCAACACACATCCCTCAACGTCAACACGCCAAGACAGTTACTGACTTTGGCCAGAAATCCCGCTCCGGAGGGACGTTCAGTAGGAGTAACGGAGATGTTACAGCGCAAGGGATTTTAAAAGAGAGCTTGAGCATTTTACGAAAGGACGAAGGAGAACTCCCTTCTGGCCCCGCGGAGTTTCTAAACTGCTGAAAGACCAGCTGCAAAGGGAGCAGCGGTCAGAGGAACCCGAGCTCTGCTCTCATTGCATTAGTCTCGCCGCGCGACCTCGCGCCAGGCAGCCTCCGCGCTGCCGGACCTCCACTTGCACGGCGAAATGACAGACGCCCGGCAGGTACGCGAGGCGCAGGCACCAAGCGCTTCAGAAACAGAGGCTACTGCACAAATTAAAGGCAGTAAGTGGCTATACAGCATCTCTAATCTGGGCGGACAGAGCGGTGCCTTCGGGCTGCACGGTGTTTCTGGGCATGAGGAACGCAAACCAGCTGCTGAGGAGTTAAAGCGCGCTAAGGTCACAGCAAGAAGCATCCGAACTACAGTCAATTCATTTATGAGAGTTTAAATAGTCGCCGAATGACRCTGTGAACTATTAAGTTAATTGCCTGAGCAACCTTTCAGAGGACGTGCAAACCGCTTAGGGGAAGGGCAAGCGGGAAAGCAGACCGAGCACCGCGCACCCGCGACCTCATGGACGCGTCCGCRCCGCCGTCGGGACACGCTCGCCCCGGGGACAGGGGTGCTGGAGAGCGGCTGCTCRGGGCAGGAAGGCTCCCTGCAGCCCCAGGTAAGGAGACGCTTCCTGYGGCTCTCCACAGCGAGCCAAAAACACATACCTCGAGTAAGGAACGTCGCAGCCTGCYGGTACCGAAGGAGCCGGCAAAGGACAACAAGCTTTTTCTCTGGAAAAGAGATCCGGTAGTTTCATGCGGTAAAAAGTAAAGAAGTCAGCAGCCATCAGTACAGAATTATAAAGCTTGAGGCTTCACAGCTAGATATCCGGCATGAAAATCAAAACCAGTGATGCAGATGCTCCGATGCTGAACAAATTCAGCAGCTCTACCCAGGGCGTAGAGGTTGCTTACGCAGGAGTCTGCTACAGCCTCCTACTATCCACTCTGTGTGCTTGCGAAAAGGAACGGCCGTTTTTCGGAGAAAGTATGATTTCAACAAAATTATACACAGGCATAGCCTGTACACATGTTTAAATTCTTTATACAGATCAGGTAACTGCACCTAAAAGTAGACGTAGGCGCGTGCACCCACCGGCGGCCRCACCGCAGCAGGGCAGCGCTGCGGCGAGACCCTCGCCCAGAGCAATTGCAATGCAAAAAAGGAGGCACAGTGACAGAACTGAAAACTAAGTTTTATTTACAGCTTGTGCTGAAAATTGAGCGTTTTCTAAGACTGGAACATTCTGAATGAAATAACTCCCCAACGTTTTAGTTAAAATTATGAAGATACTTTAAAGTGGATGCGACTCAGAGTTCAAAGAGTTAAGTCAGTTTTTGAAGTAGGTCTGCAAGGTCTCAGCTGTGAGAGTGTAAATTGTTGGCAAAACAATTCAGTGCTGTTCAAGTAGAATTATATAAGCAGATTTATGTGTATATAATCAGATAATAGTGCCAAGTATAAGGCGCTCTCAAGCTGTTTGTATATACAATTTTTTCTTGCAAAGAGAAGTATAATACAAAAGACCCATTGGTACTAGCGCTTGCATATAGTTTGTAAAGTTACATGTGAAGTTTTTTGGTATGGTAATTGAATATTTCTAAATCTGTAAGGCTTAAAACTGGCTTCAAATGACTATTTAAATGTAACAGTTAATGTAATATGCCTCTTTAAAAAAAAAAAAAAAAATGAAACCAAAGCAACTTTTACCATATATCAGCAAAGAAGAGTTACATAGCTCGAGCAGCAATAACTTATGCATTGGTGACTTACATGGTTTTTATTCACTTATTTTCTCCGATTCCATAAGAAATGCATATTCACCATGGCAACCTCTTCACCACATGCCAGGATTCCAATTCAAATATAAAGGGTTCCTTTTCCAAAGACCCTCTAAGGTCACTGGTGTACTAAAATCCTTTAGTGACAGAATGTACACAATCCAATATGATTTCTTCCTGCAAAAGTAATATACTGCAATTTTTCCTTTGTTAGGAGAGATTTTTCCTCCCCTTCCCCAATCCCTCTTTTTTTCCCCAAACACATAGCAATAAGAGGATACCTATAAAGGTTCTTGCCTGGTTAAAACATAAGTCACAAAAAAAGGGGGGGGGGTGAATTATGTATATATATACACACACATACACACACACATATATCTATGTATACTCACCCACTCTACATATATACACATATTCCAGGAGTTTAGACAGATATTAATTAGCACTGGGGGGAAAAAAAAGAACAGAATTTAAAGTAGCAACTTAACCTTAATTTGTGATGGGAAGATTTGGTAGAATCTAGATATTTGATCCAGATCTCAGGTTTGCTTTTTCTTTGCAGTGTGACTGAAATTCACGTTTGCCAGAGCAGGGTGTTGTTGGCAAGTCACCCTYGGCCGGGGAACCTGAGCCTCGCTCGATGCACGGCTCCTAGCTCTGCAGAGAGCTTTTCCAAGAAACGGAGTTATGATGAATCACGGTAACAGTCTGTCAGTGGACAGTAGCCCAACAAGATAAGAGAGAGGAGACTTCACTCYGCAACTGAAATAGTTTCTTTCTACAGTGCATATTTAATTGCTATAGAAATAGAATAGTTTTAGACTGCAGACAGCTAGAGGGACGACAGCAAGAGGGATCTCCGCCTAACATCATTAAGCGGTGAAACCCACTGAGATACGACGCTGTGGCCGTCGAAAGCATGGATGGGTCCAGTAAGGGGCTGACCAAGCCTGAAGGTGACAGGCCTAACCGTGGCGCTGAAACAYGATGTTCCGGAAGCAAGAGCTGGCTCTGCCAACGCACAAACACTCAGGTGGGCTCGTCGGGAGGGCACGCTGGGAGAGGATCCTGCTCTGCTTCTTCCGTACTCTAAGCATTGGCTCGTCACTGCTTCAGATGAGACACTGGCATGGATGGGTCCAAGGCCTGATCTGTTACGGGAATGGTTATGTTCTGATGTGTGATAAATTGACTAAATTTGCCAAAATGTTATGTATTTCAGCACATAGCCTTGCTTTTCCTTTGATTGGCTTTTATAAATTAAGAGGGACATTTACTTACCTGCTTGGATGACCTAAATATATCTTACGAAGGAAAAAGAAAAGGTCTTGCATGAATGCAAGTGCAAACTCCCATTGCAATTAAAGCTCTGAAAGAACCGCGGCCCGGGAGCGCCTCGCGCCCCTCAGCGGGGACAGCCACATGCGGGGCAGACACCCGGCGGGTGCAACCGGCCGCGGAGCTGCGTCCCAGCCCGTTCCTCTCGGCCCCGCGCGCATCCGGCTCCCTGGAGAGGCTGCCCCGGCAGCACTTCCACAGCACGAATAATTTGTCATCTTTCTTTTTTTATCATTTTTATCAATTTTTATCATCTTTCTCAGCGGTAAGGTGTGTTTTACTATTTTCCCCTACTTGGAGCAAGTATTGAGGAAAATCCTGCGAGTTTATTATGGCGCTCCTCCTGTACGCCTTTCTTGAAGGGCTTTTAAGGTTGTCCAGGACATCTAGAGAACTGGAGACAGGCCGGGCTGCTGTTTAGCCGGCAGGGAGCTGGTGGTGACGGTTCCCGAGCCCCGGCTCTGCCCCGGGCCATGCAGAACGGCTTCAGGGACGGCACAAAACTTCCCAGCACCTCCCGGCCAAGCCGCACTGCGCCCCTTGGTACGAAATTCAAATCACATTCAAATTGCATTAGTAGGTCTCCATGACTCATGCGTGACTGCTAATATGAAGAACATGATTCCTGTCATGCAACAGCAATGTTTTTGGGTATTACTGAGCCTTGCTGCTCCCGCAGAACTGCGTGCACGCACGCCGAGCTCTGCAGCGCCGGGCAGTCCCGCGGACACCGGCTCGGCACGCTGTGCCTGCTGAGGGGTTAAGCAATACGAGGGCACTTACCCAGCGCGACTGCTAGCTGAAACAGAAGATGCATTGCATTTCACCGTCTGCATCAGGGTTCAGATGGACACTTGAAGAAGATAAGATCTGAGTTAAAAACAAACAAAAAAAAGTTTACAGCAACTGTTCACAAATAGTTTCATTCTCCGGTGGCAGCCCAGCCTGCATAGCTGTGAAGTGACAGTGAATGCTAGCCAGATGTCTTGTAGTCAAGTAAGTTATCTGCTAGAGGATTTGGTCTACACTGCGTTTACTAACAAAGCTGTAGGGCATTTCCTTGATGTTTCCCTTCTTCCCATCAGAACAGGCTTATGCAGGGAAAGCTCTCTTCCTACCCGGGAATATCTGTTGCTTTCTTTCTCAGAAGGAGTTAGCCACTGGAAGAGCACGCATTAAATCCACGTACATTAAAGTGCAGTATCTACTAGTTTGCTAACTATTTTAAGTGAAGGGGCATAGCTTAAATGGTAAGCACATTAGCAACCCAATTTTGTCACATAGTTTTACTGATCGCCTCGGTGGATAAGCCGTGCAAGGAGCAGTGCCGTGTTCCCTTTCGAGACGGCAGTACCTTCCCGAAAGAGCAGGGATATCGGCTAGTTGCCCCCGCTCTAAGGCAACTCCCTGCTCCGGCTGCTCTCGCTGGTCAGCGCTGGGAAAAGGCAGCCGGGCCGGCTACACCACCCACCTGTTTTTCCCTTGTGTGCCCAGTCTGTTTTGACAATCTGTTTTCCTTAGGTAAGAGCTAGCTTACGTCCGAGTCCAAACAAAAACTTTGCGAGTCGCAGCAATGTCCTGCTCACCGAAGAGCACAAAGCAAACGTTTAYCCCGGCTGAATCCAGACCGTGTTCGGCTCCATCCAGAATATACAGCGAGTTCAGGCAATTCGTGCCCTGCAGAAGCAGGGAAATTCAACCTGCTATTTCTAATTCATGCGAGTAGTCTGGCTACAGGTAATGTCATGAATTAGATGAGGAAGGTGATTTATCTGAATGAGAGATGGTAGGAGCAATCCTAGTAGTTTGGGATTCCGAATTTTCTGCATTCCGGATTATACAGTTTAAAATAAAATGCAGGTTGGAAATTAGATCAGTCTTCTTTCCTGTACAGCACAGGAGTTTTCCAGGTCTTAACCTGGTTTTGGGGTACTACCCTGGCCCATTAACCAAGAAGGAAACGCAATGAAGTTTGAAGCACCATACGTCTAAGAACAAGCCTGTTTTTGTACAATTTACTTTGTGTTTGTAAAAAAMCCACATTCTGACTTCCCCGAGCCAAAAAACCAAAAGAAAGCAATCCACAAGATGATGGTGCATTCTTCTGCACTCACCAAATTTTAAAAAACTTAAAATACTTTATAAATCAAGCATGAACAAATCTGTGATGAAAGACTAAACCTGTTAAGAGAAAGATGTTTTTGCTCAACAAGGCTGTGCACTTAATAAGAAACTTCCAAAGAATCTGCTCTTTTCATCTTTAGAAAAACGAGTACGTGTGTCAGTGCAACCACGCGTTGCTGCTGAAAAGAGGCAGACAATTATGGATGGCAGTGGAAGAACGCTCACGGCGCTGCGCCTTCCAGCGTAACTCACAGGAGGAGGCGAGACAAGTGCACACTGTAGGATGCTTTAAATCTGAAAATAATATTAGTGGGTAATGGAAAGAGTAAACACAATCATGACAGCTCTCGATGCTTAAGAAGTTTCAGGGATGGAAGTGTCAACACCCGGGAGCAAAACTAAAGCAATATTTCCACTGGTAAACGTTCCACATTCCCAAGCATTCAGGTGCTTGTGCTGCAGGTCTTTCTCAGACTAAATTCTCATCCTGCAAACTTCAAGAACTGCCTTGCCTGAACACTAAATTGTGCATTAAATCTGTATTTGAGATTTCAGATCACATGAAACAAAGGAAAATTAACTTTTTGGTCAGGTACAAGATTAAGCAGCAGGAGTAATTTGCCTTAGGAAAAGAGAGGGCTCGAGCGTACTTCACTTTGACAGCAGGAGAGGCAATGCCACTGCTTTCAGAGGACGTGCTTGCGCAGCAAAGTCTTAGTGTTATGTTGGTGGAGGGCTGCAAAGCATGCTTGATAAAAACTTGCCAAAGCAAGCGTTTACACCATGRAAAGAGTTCAGAAATGCATCAGTAAGGGTTAAGCTGAGAAGTCTTTTCACAGCTGTTAGACTGCTTTGTTTGTGGCGTCACCTAAAACCGATACAGAGCATCCAGAAAGGAGCTCTTGGCACCTGATAGTTTCTCATTCGACAACAACACTGTTCAGACAGGTGGGAAAGTCATGTAGCTACAAGATAGCTGCGATATCAGCCACTCATCGCAAGGCATTTCCCACAGAGCAGCCGGAGAGGTATTTATATGCATAGCGGGGATGGCTTGGGAGTTATACRATAGCTAGAAAGGTAAAGAGAAAACGTGCACCAACCTCATGTGCGACACAGAAAGAGAAGCCTTCTGCTTGACTGGAATCAGCCAATGTGACTTGTGAAGAGTTTCTCACAAGCTCTTAAAGATCTTGCTTGGCTTTTTTAATATTTAAGAACATGACACTTTTCAATTCATCCCCAGGTTTAATGGCCTTCAGTAATTAAAGCTGAATCTAATTTGTATTTCTGTTTTTTTTGCATTTGCAGATGAGTTTGTAATTATGGAACTGAACTTATAAGGACCAGGAAACTGGCCCAGAATACATCTATAATATTTTTATACATGGACTTGGGGATATAACACATTTTAAATCTAGAATATTGCTAATTTGGTCTTCATCAAACCAAGCAAAGTGTTTTTAAATAACATCTGTTGCTGGCCTTAGACTACCATTAAGTAGTATACTATTTAGTATACTGAAAATATTTTAAAATGAAACCTGAATCTATGCTGCCAACATACTACTCTGTTCAGAGACACTTTGCGCTGGAGACGAACTGATAGATGTTTGAGAAAATAATGGCACAGCGCACTCGCCGATCCCAATTTTGTTACCTCAGCCTGCACAATTATATAGTTTCTATTTTCCCTTTTTCACTTCTACTAAGAAAAAAAAAAAAAGCAAGCGAGCAAGCAAGCAAGCAAATAATACCAGGCTAAAGCACCGAGACACATGGCACTCCTAGATGTGCCTTCACAGAGGCAGGGAGGGTCAGGCCATGCCCCACGGTACCTCTCACCGAGCTCCTGCTACGCTTCCAGCCACGGAGCACCGGGTACCACCACCACAGCCAGGTACCACCTTCGCGTTCGCCAGTGACCCTCAAACACTTGCACTGGTTCTTCCAGTGCATCATGCACATTCAAGACAGAATAGCAACCAGAGGCGCCCATCCAGTACCGTAGTTTGCCGAGACGTTAGCCTTCCTCGAGAAGGCACGTAGYGATCTGCGCATTGAAGATGCGTGGCACCGAGCATGCCGGAGGCTGTCGGGTCGGGGCTCGCACCTGCRGCCCGCGAGCGCGAGCTGGGGCTCCCTCCTCTTGCAGCGAGCTGCGCGGTGGCAGGCTTCCTCGGGGATCAGCTCTGGATGCCTCAGCAGCTGGCACAAGTTTTGAAGAAAAAGGTGGGAGAAATCCCAGTCACCAGCTCCTCCAGGTCACCAGCACCTCTCCAGCCTGTCCGTTTAACCCCGGGCACGTCTCAGACCGCAAGCCAAGCTGGGGCCTGAAGGAGCTCAATTCCCCAGCACGCTACGGGAACACTCAGGGATAAGGTAGTCAGAAGGGTTTTTTTTTTTTGTTTAGGGAAATCAAAGTGTCCCAAGGTGGTGTGGATAATGCCACTCTCAAGAGAGTTCAGTGTCCTGCCTGGCTGTATTTGTCCTATCCTAAAATACCCACGTTTGGCTGGGATACGGGTTCCCGCTGGGTGCTGCTGAATTCAAAGTTTTTAGCTAGATTCACAGAGCTCTGCCCAAGCCCCCCACAAATCCTGGCGAATCCACTTCTATTTGGCTATTCCGGGGTCAAGTTTTCTTTCACTCCCTTCTGCCGGAGGGGCTCCGCTTTTGCRTAAACGCTGGTGGAGCAGCAGCCTGGATGTAGGTCCCTCACGGGCCAGACGACAGCTCCCGTTACCAGAGCATAGTCTCTCCCCGACTCTGAACATTTGTTTACACAAGTGTAATAGCTCCAGAAGACACAGAGATACTTAAACGAGAATGGCCCAAAGCCCAGGCACAAGAGYGCGCTTGCTCCGCAGCACGCTTCCCCGGCTCCAGCATCCCCCGGGCGCTCCGCCGTGCTCCGTGTCCGCTGCGGGAGCGCAATGCCTCCCTCCCCGCACCTCCGCTCGCCGGCTGGGATGCCGCRCGGCACCGACTGGGGTCCCTGCGGTGCCACCAGTGACGCTAGAGATGAGGCAGGTCCATGCCTGAACCTGCTGCTCCCTGCCCCGCTTCTGCTATCTAAACCAGACAGTGAGTCTTCACTATTAAAAAAAAACAAAAAAACCCACCAAAAGTTATTTGGTGTGGTATCAGAAGTGTTTTCCCGTCATATTATACCTGTGCAATACCAGAAGATCTAGTTACGCACACGTGCTTACACTTTGGGGCACTTTCCCAGTGCTCACTTGCAGGAACGAGTCCAAATTCTGCTGGGTCTGGGGGAGCAACGGCCTGCAATACAGCATTGACCACTGACAGTGGATTTTAACAGYTGTTTCTGGAATAATTTGTCTCTGGCACATTAGAAAGTCACTAAACAGAGATATGTTAGAGAGAAATAATTGCCATCCCCATCAAAATGAATACAGATGTATGATTAACAAGACATGGTATTTATATAATATTCTCATATCATGTAAATAGAGATGATGCATAAAGGTAAAGCCTGTGAATCATTCATTTGGTTTATGAGACTGAATAAGTTCTGGCTCTATCAGTATTATCATCACTGAAGAAACAAGCCTGGAACTGGGAGAAACTATTCATCCCAGATTAGTAGAATTATTCTTTTCAGTTTAGACATAAACCAAAATACATCATTTCAAATTATGTCCAGAAATAACTACTCTCAGGTTAAGCATAAGATAACAACAGATGCTTCCAAACACTGATGCTCTGAGCAGTGTCCTAAATTCCTTGCTAAGATTTTACCTGTTTTTGAAGTCAGTGGAACTCTGAATTAGGGAGAAAAAACAATTGCCAGAGGTATGTTCATACTGCAATAGTCAAACGATATGCTCTTTCTAAAGCGTCCCACTGATTTTCAGATAAGCCCGTCTCAAGAATAATACTATAGCAAATGTCACTTCTCAGGAACCAAACGCTTTACCAGCRAAACAGCGGGCAAGCGTCGTGCTGCCTGAGGCTGCAAGAAGCGGGACACACTTGGCACCTCACCTATCGTGAGCTGTACACRCTGGTCTAGAGATGGATTTAGCTTTTGGCTCTACAGCTAACCGCTCCAAGACCCGAGTCCAAACAACCCCCCGTAGAACTTCCCTCCACAATTTCTCACATATAAAACCCCACAGAAGGACAGGAAATCTGAAATGCATTTATTCGCTCGTTCAGCACAGATCCATGAGCTGCAAACGCGGGAAGAGTCCAGCGCAGCAATCGGCTGCGTGCCCAAGGTCCCCGAGCACCAGAGGCCAACACCAGGAATACTTCCATAAGACCGAGTCCCCATGGAGTCGGGAATTAACTTTCTGAACCTGCAGCCCGGAGGATGGCACTGGCAGCACCAGCAGAGCAAATCCGAGTAGACCATGTACTAAAATAACATACAACAGAAGGCATGTTCTATAAAAGTGACTGAACTAGGGTCATCCAAGCTGAATCCATCGAAGCGAAAACCGCCTTTTTCTAAGTGGAACAGGATCCCTCCCACACAGGCGCCCTCGTAAGCACCACCAGCGGAAGGTTATCTCTGAACTCGCGACGCGCCGAAGGACCAGCTCCAGGAACGGCCGCCGCAGCCACGCCGAGCCCGCCACGGCCACGCCGGAGCCAGCCCTCACGGGACCCACAGCAGCTCGTTTCCCCCGAAACCTAGGTAGCTCTGCTGAATGCACTGCAGTTTTGGGGAAAGCCATAGAGAAGCTCCCTTGGACCCTAGCTCTGGTGCCGGCTTCGAACCTGCGGCACTYGCCGCAGCTCCCTGCAGCGCTCTCCGGGCCAGCCGGCCCGCTTCCCGTCCATCCCCGGGCTGAGAAACCTCCTCTGGCAATTGCTGCCTTTCTCCGTCGTAGCATTCTTGTATCACGCACGAATCATAAAAATCAATCTGGGTGCTGGTGTTCGCTTATAATTGCCGGTATTTCACAATGTACAGACTACCCACCGGGCTCGGTAAGCTCTGCATTGCTCACAGTTTACAGCATTCGCTCCCATTGTAGAATCCTCTGCTTTTAGAGTGAAATATTTGGCCTTGGCTGCTGTCCTGTAGCTTACTGTACAGCTAAGATGCAACTGAGAGGTTACTAACTGGTCACAGTTTTGTTGCAATCGTTTACTGGCAGTTTGTGAAAAGCTCAAATGCATAAAAATGTTTGAATGGGAAACTTTCATCACAACAGGAAGCATGATTGCAAACCGAACAACGAATTGCTCTAATTTAGATTTGCTTGGGTGATTTTTTTTTTGTTTTTGTTTCCGTTTTGACCATTTTCCTATTTTGGCTACGAAGTTTGGAAATCCTGCACGATTACATTGTTACCACATCAGCCGCTGTGTGGGGGCACTGGTACATGGCTCAAATCCCACATTTTGGTGAAGGATGCCGTATTTCCCAGTCACATCTAATTACTGTAGAGGGCTACCCTGCAACCAAAGGGACAGATATTCCCCATCTGATTTCAGTGCTGGCAGGAAAATGCATTTCACCCAATTAACATCGACCAGAGTTATTTTATCGCTGACCTTGCTCCTGTTCTCACTGTAGGAAACAAGGGGAGGATCAGGCACCAGGACCCTGGCTCAGGAGCGCAGCAAGGTACATGCTTCTTCCAGCTCCGTGCAGGGAAAGCCCTTGGCATACATTTAAAGCTCAGGATGTCCTTAAACGTTCTCCTTCATTAGGGCTTGGAATTCCTTAAAATTGTTTCTGGCTGCCTGGGATTGTTATTCATTAAAAAACATTTTTAAACCTCAAGTGACTTACAGCACAATTTTAGTGACTTAATATTTTTGTATATATTATCTAACTCCAATGAGGCTGCAGAGGGGATTACAAGACAGGCCAGAACATATTTCCAGCTAAGACAAGCATAAGAGCTTTTAAAAGTATATAATTCAATACCAAATGCATCATTAGACAAAGACTGTAATAATTAGCTGAGAGGAGAAAAGCCACAGAAAAATAGCTGGATAAGGAATTCCATATCCCGCTATTGTTGGAAGGGTCTAAAGAAACGAACGTTTGTATTCTACTGGAATATATGCGTTATTATTTTAAAGAACTTCCAGAAATATTTAAACAAACATTCACATATGAACAGACTTAAATATGATTAAGTATATCTATGTAGTCACTAAAGATTAATTGACTATACTTACACTGCTTTATAGAAGTTCCCTCCCAATGTCAAGTTTATTGCTTGGTGTCACAACGAAGTTTATTATTCTGAGAATGCTCTTTCTCCCTCTAAGCTTCCTGCCAGAAGATATTAGCTAGTATCTGCCAAAGAGACTTCGCCAGACTACATAGAAATCACTTGCACCCCAGTTCTGCACAATCCAAAACCTTTTGGGTGATAGACATTGGTATCAATCTGTCCCACTAGTTGATTTGCTTTTTTCATGGCAAATGAGTAACTAGCACTTCTTAAAAATCATCCTGAAATCAGTTTCAAAGATAAGCAAGATAAGCACAAAAAATAAATTCATTTTTATTCTGCCAAAAAAAAAAAAAAAAAAATCAAGCTTAAGTGCACTGGAAATAAAATTACAAGAAGGTGAAACAAAACAAAACACATCATCAATAGCTACCTGAAACTTCAGGTCTATCCTTGGTGTCTCCTTCACGATTCAAGGGATGGTTGGTCAAAAGGGCTAAGCAAAAATGCTGGCAGGCGCTTCCCTTGTCAGAGTATTGCTGCAGGAAAAAACAGGTCATCGCAGCYGCTGAAGCTGAGGGCCTGACTCATAAAGCAGCATCTGATCTGCAAGATGTTGCCTTAGAGAACATGAACTTATGCTTTGGCTGCAGCCTTCTCTCTAAATCTCCTTTTTGCTGGGATAGGCATCGAGTGCAAGGGAAATTACAATAGACTTTTTCCTACCTATCCTACTTAGTCAAAATGCAGATGTAGCATCACCAGAGTTGTTTTCCCAAACAGAAGATATTTTACTTTCTGATAATCAATATGTTATTTCACATGGTAATTCCCTATATTCCTTCTCTGCTTCTCTTGAGAAGGTGATTTCAGCTGGATCCTCCTCCAGGCAGGATGACAAAATTTAGCTTAATTTTCAAACGTCAAAATTATACAATAAATCCTATAACCTTATGAATCCTTGAAGATGCTTAAGTTTACATTCAGATTATGCAAGAAATATTTGTAATATGTAACRGTGATTTTACAACAAACTAATAATGTTAGTGTAATGCAGATAGAGGAGATGCTCTTTTCATTATCTTTGCTATTCAAAATACTTAAGAAGCCTATTACTATACCTTATGAATCATATGCACTACATGAAGCATTCATCATACAAACCACCATAAAAGTGCTCTAYGTGCAAAATTAACTTTTAATATCAAAAGTTTTCTTTTTTTCTTAAAAGAAGAAGAAAACATTATGGACAAAAACAGAAATTCAGTTTTGGATGAATAGGTTGAAAGTACCCTTCACAGCCAAAAGGGTCTTTTTGTAAAAGAAAAAGCAACACACTTTTTTTAAAAAACATTAAAAAGAATGATAGAAAGTTTTTACTGGCCTCATTTTTAATATTTGTAACTGGCCAAGAGGGAACAAACGCATTTTATGGTCCTTAGTCTTTCACATGTGGCATGTCATTTCCTAATTTTTTCTCAAATGAGGCTTGGATCAAATGGCAGAAGTGAATACTTCAAAGTTCAAGTAAATGAAAGCCAATGAATAAGCTAACTCATTTGGGTAGTGAAATTATGCAATTGTTTCTAGTAATGCAGTGAAACAAAAATGCATTGAGTAATGCAAGTTTAACTAATCTTTTGATTGCAAGAATTTCCTAGTTTTGTGGCAATCTAAGAAAAGAATCTCAATTTGCTTCTAGGGAGAAAAAGGAGAGAATCACTAGGACTTGGTGGGACTGACTAGACACAGATTTGCGTTTCAGTTGCTCTGGAAAGACGTGTGGGGTGATCTTTCTACCRCCGCAACGGACGCTGCAGAAGAGGTCTTGCCTCCTAAAGGCTTACTAAGGAGGCCAGAAGAACGAAAGCATGGGCAGCATGACAGCGTGGGCAGCCTGCTCCAGGACCCGGCCCGGTCCAGCCTGCTTTTCGCTCTCGCGCAGGTCACAGGACACCGACTGTGTCAGGAGAGAGTAGGTCCCCATGCTGCTCCAGGCACCAGGCTCCTCTGGGGATGACAGAGAGGACCTTGGTGCCAGCATCAAGGGAGACGCGCATGAACACCGGGCCTGTGCTCTACCAGCTCAGCCCACGGCAGAGTTAATGGCTCAGTTGATCACAGCACGCAACGCCGAGCTGACTTTTGACTTCAGGTCATGCAGTCAAACACCACTTGTCTGACCAAGTTTGCCAGGGCATGCTTACCTCTTCAAGATTTTTTGGAACAAAGTTAAGTTGGCAGAGCTAGCTGGTACATGGTTCAGTAGTTTCTGCCATGCAGCTGTCACGTTCTTCATTTGGTGCCTCTAAAAGCAGTACTATGGGACAACAAAATTACAGCCTGACTGAAGCAGTTTGGAAATCTCTCTCCTCTCCCCGTTACATTGGGGCTTACTCATAAGACCTAGGAACTCCCTGGATGATCCCCAGCCTCACTGGGCACTGGGTCGGTAAAGGGTCCCCATGCCCATTTTGTTCCAGATCTGCCACTTGCACTTTTTTCTCCCTGTTACACCTGGTCATCAGGTAGGGTGGAAAAAAAACCCCAAAAACTATCAGAGCAGTCACCCGAATAGTAGGAAGGAGCTTTATACAGCTGAGGATTCTTTCRTATTCATTACGTCTGTTTTACTTTTGCCTCCTAACAGTGAAATAAGTCAGCTTCTCTCTTCTGTAGTTTTTTTTAGTGTGTGTATGTATATATATATGTGTTAAAAATATCAAACTGCTGCATTTGTGACTGATTCTACAACATTTAAGAAGAGAGGGGGCACAGGAATCAGTCGGAGGTAGAGAGAGAACAGAAACCACAGGCTCAGCGCTGGAAAAAGGTCTAGGGAGAGCATAGCCATTTGTAAGATTGCCTCAGATGCTGATCTTTTCTTTGCGAAAGTGTAAAGGCAGCTCAGATTTATAAGAGCACACATCTGGCAGCCTTGCTGGTTTCATTTACCAATCGGTTCATGCCACTGGCACCCTTGTTAGCTGCATTCTTAAGTCTCCATAAGGCTGGACTCTAGTACAAAAATGCACAGACCAATTTGAAAAATACAGTATCTTCACCCTTTCTCTCACCTCTGGGAAGGCGGAAGGCAGCATCAGTTGGCAGAACTAAGCCATGTGAAACAATACAACCTTTGTCTCCGTAAAGATTGTCTTCACCTTCTTGGCTTTGCCTTGGTTTCTCTTTTCTAGGGATGTTGAGCTACAGCCAGACTGCAGACATGCATATTTTCAACAGCTGCCTCCCTTCTAGCTAACTGATCGTATGTCAGCTCTACTGTACGCCTTTATCCCTCCTGCAGCTGGCRGGAGTTTCCCTCTGGGCTTTAGCTCTGGTGCAACAGCCGTTCACAGCGAGGCTGCTGGACAGCACAGTGGAAAGGGAACTCGGGATGCTTTTCCCTGTTGCTCCAGAGGGTCGTCCCCCCATCGCTTCTGGGGAACAAGCTAGCTTCCTCCTGGCRGTTATATAACAGTCCTTGCTTACAGAGCAAGCATTGTTCTGGCAAATAATTAAAATATAGTATGTACAAATCCCTGAGTAGTCCTGCAGATAGAACTCCAGAATTTGCTCTCTGTTCTACAGCTTGCCTCGTTCCACCTCAGCCCTGCAAAAGGGTCAAATGCAAGTGCACAATATATGTATGAAATATGAAACCTCTTGGCACAGAAAGTTGAGTTTTAATAACTGAGTTGATTATTGTTTGTTATATCATAAGCAAACCCCACTGAAGATATAAAATAATTTGGATGGTATGAAGAATGGCCCATGCACAGCTCATGGCATCCAAGATAATACATTGAGACTGTTGAATAGTGAAGAAACCCTATTATCATTAGCAGACCTTCCACAGACTCCTCAAATCACAAAATATGGAACTGTGTTGCTCTATTGAAGAACTGTTGTAAAAGGGAGGTTACACAACAGAAGRTTAGCAGTTTGGCCCTATCAGATATTCATACACATAAGACCCCCCCAAGCTTTGTCTYCTCCAGGMTAAACAAGTCCTCTCCTCATTATGTGAGATGCTCCAGTCCCTTAATCATATTTGTGGCTCTTCACTAGACTCTCTCCAGTATGTCCATGTCTTTCTTGTACTGGCTAGCCAGACCTGGACCCAGCACTCCAGATGTGGTCTCACATCTGGGAGGGTAGAGGAGAAGGATCACCTCCTTCCACCTGTTGCAATACTATTACTAATGCAGCCCAGGATGCTGTTGAGCTTTTTGCTGCAAGGGCACACTGCTGGCTCATGTTCAACTTTTTGCCTACCAGAACACCAAGGTCCTTCTCTACAAAGCCGCTTTACAGCTGGTCAGCCCCCAGGCTGTACTGGCGATGACATCCCATAATAGAGAGTCCAGAGAAGGTCACTGTTAATAAGGAACTTGCCCTTCAATGTCTGACTCCTAAATTCTTCAGTGTTAGGACCCAGAAAGTAATAATAAATAAAGTTTCCTGCACTGTCCATTTTAAATATTAAATCCATTAGGCCCATGTTTGTCTGGAAGAACAGGAAGCATCCACGAACGTGCTCATACACACCACAGCAGGGGAAGGTATCTTGAATGTGTGGACAACCTGGGGATTTTTCAGAGAAAAGACTTTCCGTTGGAATAAACTGATCTGTCCAGAAGAAAGAGGCCCTTCCCCCTGGAAACACGCACTTTTGAGGGCATATATTGGTATGAGCAGGCTCTATGAAGGAGCATGTTGGGTGCAGAATAGGGTTTCTGACATAGTCCCTGTTATACCCCAGTTTATGGTGCTTCCYGGACATCGCGCAGCTCAAGGTTGAGCCCCTGCTCAGCATCAGTTGCTTGACTTTATGCCAAGCTATGAGGTCAGCCTCCATCTAGCTTAACAGATATTTCTTCCTTGCATTTCCAGAGGATGAGAGTTACAASAACCAGTTCTATGCCAGAAGATAGAAATATCTCGGATTCAAATTCCTGTTCAAGTCTAGCTTGAACTGGACTCAAGCCCAGTCCCAAAACTTGGGACTTCTGTAGGTGTGTGGCACAGCCTCGTGATTCTGTTATTTGGGATTTGTGTGCGCATTCACAAGCTGTGCATTTTTCACTACAGTTGTGGCTGATGCACATCAAAAACAAATTTCAGTCTCAGTTTTCCCAGAAAATGACGTTCTTGTGTTCTAGCCAGCCCTACTCAATGCTAGTGAATACAGTATTTTGATAACATAGTTAGGGCTTAGCATAGYTGGATGAGTAATAAATTGGCCAAGAAGTGAAACTGATTTTAAAATTACCCTTTCAGAAGAGAAACCCTTTCAAGAAACTATTAATGTTCTTTTCACACTTGAAGAAATGACTTGAATCTTTTATCAGTTCTATATCTTTAGACAAGCAGAAAGAAAACCAGCCTTTCACRTAGGCAGAGATGACCGTTTCGATGGAAGTACGTGCTGTAGAGCACATTCATTAACCTTCCCGGGGAAGCAGAAGTTTCACCACACATAACCCAGGAAAACCAACCCCCCTCATTTGACAGGCTTCCTCTGCGCTGTGAAAATTTAACTGAAGATAATGGGGGGGGGGAAGGAATATCTCACAGAAATAGTTTGTGTTTTGCTCTGCACAGCCTTCCTGTTTTAGGAATAAAATTGATAAAAGGTACCAGATGTAATTACTGATCAAAAAGGTGATCCAATAAGTCCATACTATTAACTCACCAGAGCTGGCACAGCAAAAAAGGAAGGGGGAAAAAAATTAAAAAGAGGGAAGGAAAAAGAGAAAAGAGAAGGTAAACTGGCCAGAAGAAAGATTCAGATTAGAATTTCTCAGAGCTGCTGAAGGGAGATAAATGTTACTGAGYATCCCTATCTTACTGCTTAAAAACYATATTTTTTCAGTTCTTTATTTTCTACTGTATGGGGAAGAATCTTTAAGTGATTATGTGCCTCAAAACAGAGGGGGAAGTGCATTCTCTTTCCCCATACCCTTAAGCATACACTAACAACTTCAAGGAGGCTCAAGTGAATGAGCTGTTCTTCTTGCAGCTGGCAGATATTGGAAATGTAGGTGCTTGCCCTGAAGAGTGTCATTTCTCACCCTCAAACTGAGAAAACTCATATAGAGAAGTTCAAAAGGCCAGATCAGTGAGAATAACTCAAAACAGCGTCCTGACTAACGGCCTGCTCCAGAAACTGGATTCAAATCCATTTTCTGCCTTAGTTATCTGGAATATAAGATCACATATTTTTAAATGTTTAAAGTGTTATAAAATTTAATTGCTTTATACTCAAAAAAAAGTGATATTCACTTCTTGGTGCCTAGAGTTTGACTATATATGGCTTGGATTAGAGGAGATGCATACCTGGGAGGAAATCAGGATTAAGACTCTTTATAACTAAGAGTAGCTAACTCTACATTTGCAACATTTTCCAGACTCTTCCCCAAATCCCTAACCCTGTAGAAGTCTGCATGCCTACAAAAGCTCACAAGTTCTTCAGGCACTGCACACAACACAGCGCTAAGCCCCAGATGAATCCTTCTGGAAGATGTACAGTATACATGTCCACAATTGCCAAAGGGTGAGGTCATTTGGGAAGGAATTTTATTTATTCAGGAAATATTTCTGGAAATATTTACATGTCAAGATTACATGTTTAAATTCTTGACAAAACAAGCTCTAGGCCACATGCACATTTTCTAAAGATTTCTGCAAGTATTTCTTCAGGTTTCCTACATGYAAAAGGCTTTACCTTTACATTGTCATTCTGCTGATAGCAACAGATCTTTTCTCTAAGTTAAGGGGATAAAATTCAGCTGAGAACTTGAGTCCTCAAAACAGAAAAGGAGGCTGTAATTCCTTTTCAGTGCAAAGACATCAAGGAAAGRAAGCAACTTCATACAGACACTAAGATCAGGATATGCAATCAGATCCTCTTTATCAGTGTAGAGGTGTAAATTAAGTAAGGTTTCTGCATACGAATGGGTGTTCAGGACTGCCAGGATCAGCCACATCAAATTAGAGGCAACACGATTAGTTATAAACACTTCTGGGAAGAAAGTGCGTCAAATAGACCTGTGCTGATCCACGGATTTCGAGCAGGAGCCAAGCTCCCAGCCCCACGGGAGGTGCAGAGCTCCTCCTTGGGATCTCGATGATGCTTTGCTTCCTCGGAGTGGATCTCCCCTCCTGCCGCCGCTCCATCTGTCGCTGTACAGCCTCCTGCAGCCGATGCTGTGCTTTATAGAGACCTCCAGAAAAGCCCAGGGAAGCTGCTCTCGTTCCAGTTTTAGGCAAGCAACTTGGCACCTGCATTTAACCTTCCACATGGCAGGCTTGGGTTAGGATCATTACAGCCAAGCCCTGYCCTGTGTCGAATTCACCGTGCAAAACACACTCCTTGCAGCTTATCAACTATCTGTGCCATACTTCAGACTCAAAAGAYGTCATCTTCAGCGATTACCAAGCTCTTCCAAGAGTTTTAGATGCCCAAGTGACTTGCGGACAAACCCCTCAATGGCAGTATGTGGAATGAAATTCTATCCTGTTTGAAATGCCTTAATTTTTTTTTTAAATATTCTTGTAGAATTGCAGACTATTACCTAGTAATGAGGACAGGTGCTTAGAGGTAATATTTCTGCTCTGGAAAAAGACAATCCCTCTATTGAGTTTTCCATTCATGAGGCTAGCTTAATATTTTACTTGATCACAGTAGAAGGGAAGAAAATGATCAGCAAAGGTATAAAATAGCTTCCATGTGAGAAATGACTAGACAACTATGACTCTTTAGGCTGCAAGAAAGATTACTGGGTGGGGGACAGGGAATATGACAGAAGCCTGTAAAATTATGAGTAGCACAGAGAAGATGAATAGGGAATAGATTCATCACTGTGTCCCACAGTCCAAGGACTAGAGGCATCAAGTGAAGTTATCACACAGCAGTTTTCACATGAGCAGGAGTTCACAACACAGTGACACTGCAGAAGACACTGCCACAGAAGATACCACAAATTCACTTCGGTTCAAAGGTCTGACAAATTTTGGAAGAAAGAAAGAAAAAGTACTGACATAGTACTGTAGTCTTTTTCTCTGTGGACCTCCACCCACACATAAAGAAGATAGTTTATCTATACCACAAGTATACCACTTCTGTGAGAAGAAATATGTAAATCCCCTTATTTGCTCTATTATCAAGTAGTAAATTATTTTAAGCCAGAAAATGAAGATAGCATGAACTTATGATGGTGTGAATTGATTATCATTTTCCAACATGCTGCGATATCTACTGTTTTTCCTCAATTATTAACAAATTTGAGAGGTTGACGCCTAATTCCCGGAAGCATAGAGGAATTGTGGCACAGCAGTCTTAACAGGTTCAGTGGTGTTATTCCTGGAGGTGCGTATAATCTCTCTAAAACTTATATCCAGATCTAAGTCTCCATACTCTAACTGAAAGGAAAAAATTAGGCTAATTAAATACTGGAACAGAGGATGACTACACAGTAAGATTCTGATTATTCAGAGAGATTAGGGCAATATCAGCTTATCTGGTTAATAATAAGTCACAGTCTTTGTCATGAGAAAGACATACAAACAGTTCTTCAGACTTGAAAGCTTTGGACTCATAACCTCCACTGATGGCTCAGCTTCACAAAGTGCAAATTCACTGTGAGCAGACTCAACCATATTCAAAGTATTCATCGAAAAGGCTTTTTTTTAAAAAGGGGAAAAAACCCTATGTTTTTTAAAGTTAGTTTGATTTTGCTATGCATTCATAGTGAAACATCAAAAACATTTCCACCTGAGGAGCTACAGTTCAGTGCTTATTTTCCATTTGAGCTACGTACTCGAAGACTATAATGAACATCATGCACCACCTCTCCGTGAGACCCTTAGAAGAGGGAAAGGCATCTCTGAACTCTTTTCTCAACCTGTCTCTGCCCTGGGGCTCACGCGAGAAGCAGCAATACCTGCTGCCCCTTCAAAGGCCTGCAGTCAGCTGGTGCACAAGAGCACAAGCAGCAGCTATACCATATCGTGCATTATACTGCCCAAAGCAAAGTCAGAGCAGAAACACTGGCTCTGACACAGAAGTGATTTGAAAGCAATTATCYCTGGCATAAGTACTCTTCCCCCCCCCACCCCCACCCTCCTCTTTTATCACCTCTTACTTGTTAGTTGGGGTACTATTCCAGGCCTTCGGTTTTCAATCTGAAGAGGTGCAACTATCAACACAGAATTTTTGTTGACACCAATAATAGATTTCCTTACTATCTCACAAGTCTCAGAAATAGACACTTGGAAAATATACTAGAAAGGCATTTGTTCTCAAGGAAGTAGTTTTTGAGCATTTTAGAAGGGAAAAAAAACCCAAGTTCTCAACATTCTCCAAAATGGGCACCTGAAAAAGGTTGTGACTAAACAGTATAAGACAGTATCATAAGACATTTAAACAAGATGCCCACCAAAATAGACTTCCTGTAGCCTCCCATGATATTGTTGCTCCCATTTCAGCAGTTGCCCAGCTTCATCTTACGCTATGACAACCAAAGGCAGGGAAGAGGACAGAAGCTGTCCCCATGGTCCTCAGCACTCATTTTGCCCAGCACTGGTTTAGCTAGCAGAGCTCTGAGACTCTGGAAGATTATCTTCCCGCACTGGTCTAGAACAGCCCAACTCAGCGACCTTTCTGCGCATCCTATATACAGCACCTGCTTGGATTCCTCAGAACTAGAAATAGGCTTTTTACATCATCTTACACAAAATTTGAATAAGTTAACAGAGAGAGCTGGTTCTAGGACCTGAGCTATCTACCTTTGAGTACATGAATATTTTACCTTTACATCCCCCCAAAATCATTTCTCCAGCTCGTCATGTCACTGTCTGTGAATCCTCCTGCACTTGAATTCTTCCAGCCTCTTCCCACAGCCCTTTCCCAGGGGAGCATTGCCCACTGAGACACATCACCCACACAACTCCCCCCACAGATCCTTTTCCACCCAAGACTATTGCTTAACTTTTATCAGCTGACCTTTCCAGTCCCATGATTATTCCTTGATTACCTTTGCTTCTACCTTATTAGCTGGGTTTCCCTTCATCAGGACAGTTAACCTGCATTGCTAATTGAAAGGAATTAGCATCTGCTGTTGAGGTGAAGCAGCTGTATGTATTTTCACACGGGAAAACACTTTCTTACAGAGAAAACAGATATTTTTAGTCAGAATTTACTTTTAATGTCCATTAAAGCAACAAAAACTAAGAAGAAAGGCAGTCCACATGAGGAAACAAAGTGTTGGTCCCTTTTGAAAGAGCCTGGCCTGATGGGACTGTAGGATGTCAACTAATCCCTGAGATGGAGGAGATGTGGAAAACAGAATCCATACAATCAGAGCAATCACGCAGCAATGGGTATCACATGCCATTCTTCACGTCTTCGTGAAAACAAATTAAGCAAGAAATAAAATGGGATTGCAGAAGTAAAATAAGCTCAGTATATTTCAAACCGGTTTGAAATCCTAACTATTGCCTGAATGCTCATCAGCATTATTTATAGGACATGTATGAAGATAAATGCAAGAATATATTCTTGCAAGAATATAATTCTGATGAGATTGGGGAGATGCTAAAATATAGGAGCCGTGGGATTAACAGACTGAACTAATATTACAATTGTCATCACATTAGAATGATCTCAGGAGACTGGAATATTGATGTAACTATGGTGTGAAATCAAAATCTTGTCATTTATAAAGGAAAAAAAATGTTCCTGGCATGCAGACAACTAGTTATGCACGAGTGTAGCACATACAAACCACAACGTTAGAAAAGCCCCAGGAGATGTGATAATTCTGCAAATATAACTATTCAGTATATTCAAATGAAAAAAAATCCATCTTTACCACACTCCTCAATCAGTTATTTACATAATTTCAGGGAGCTGTTATTCTATCTATTTTTCCTTTGATATTACTTATTTCTTATCATCACACATTTTTGGTAATTAAGCCACATGAAAGACCTTCATGTAAGCTAAAAAACATTGTTTACATGACCGTGAGGGACAGTAAACAGCAGTCATTTGCTACCATAAACAACTTCATTATAATTATCCGTTAGCAAAGAGTTGAATTCTGAATGTTTTCATTTCTCTTAAAAAAAAATTAAGTTTTGCCTGCACAACCAATTCCTAGCACAGTCCACTAAACACCATTAGCAAAGCTACTTCACCCAAAAGCTCATTTTAACACCATTTCACCAGCTCGTAATTTCTAAGGAAAAAAACCAATGAGGGAAACAAACTACTTGCTATTCTCTGGTTATTTTGAACGCAGCCATCTCTCCGCACTCTTATCAGGCTTCCAGAAACAAGGGCCAGAACTGCTCTGCTGCAGCTCGTGCCYGTTATTCTGATGGTTTACGCCACATAGATCAGGAAATTATCAGCCAGATAGTCACATCTTACGTGCGAGTTTTAAACGGAGTTAACAGAGTGTATGCATCCAACTAATTGAGATGCTCAGCACAGGGGGACTGTGACCTCAGGTCCCTGGTATACTTAATGGTCAAAGACATATATGACCAAAGGTAGTAAGTAGGTCTACTTCAGATGTGATCTCTCTGAGGCGCCTTTCTCTATATATACGTGTATCTCAGTGACTATATGAACTCAGATCAGCTATGCTCCCCAAATAGGCATTTTGGGTACCTAAAGTTAGGCTTCATGTCTGGCAGCTCGTTCCAAAGGTGTCTCTCGTAATTGCACAATGATTTAGGATGAGGGAGTAAAGTTGTTTTTTAGAAACCTCGATGGTCAGCAACAGAAGAACATTTCTGCATGGAGGAATCAGGTTCCACTGGCCTTAGAGAGTAAAACATCCAAATAGACCTTCTATTTAGCAAGAACATATTTGGTTTCTGAACAGATGAGATCATGGTTTGAGATAACAATTGCATTCTTTTTATTCCCATCCCAAACAAAATCTGGGTTGYAGCCACCTGTGTAAACAGTGCTTGGCTGCTACCATGAGATCCTGAGTGCATCCTTGAGAACTGTCCCTTACACATATATTGCTACTACCCAAATTGATTCTGATGTACAGATAACTTAGAAACCATGCTAATTCTGGCCTAGGATTCAGATATAAGGTGGACTTAACTGTACTAGGAAAGTGTTTCTTGTGATTAAGCCTGGGAGGTGAATGACTGCAATTCCACCATCCCCATTTTCTCCTACTTCATGATCATGAAACTGAGCTATAAGATGTTTTTGTTTTAGCTGTCTCGGTTTCCGCTGCATGTAGAAGGCAGAAATCTAACCCTCCATTAATCTCATTACAAGGGAGACAGGAAAACGCAATGACTTGGATACTCCTGAATATGTCCCTTCTGAATACTCATCTGAAAATACAAGTAATTTGAATAGAGAATTTGAATAGAGAAGCTAAATGGCACCTGTGGTCTTTACATTTTCCCAGCCTAAATAATAACACAAACATGAAATCCGGATGCTTATTTTAGAAAAATGTGTATCTATAATGAATTAAAAGTGCTGACAAATGAAGTAAGAAGTAAGTGAAGTGCTCATTTCTTCATGATTYGGAGGTAAAATGAGCAAATAGATATTTTACCTGCTAATATTTAATACGACTAAAAGCCTAACTATTCCATTTGTCAACATGTGGAGTGAAATTAGAATTATATTAACTATTTTATTTGTATTGTCTCAGCTTGGAAAAGAAAACTGATTTGAGAACTCTTTGATTTTTCCATGAAGGAAGGCTCAGTGGAGCAGGGAAATGCCAAGGTCTATGAATCGAATAAAGTGCTGCAGCTATTCTAGCGCTCTCTCTTAGAAACACATCATTGTAAGTGGAAATGCAAATACTGTATGCTCTTATTGAGGTTGTAATTAATGTATTTGGGAAAAGAACCAATATAAATTACTTTTTATAACAGTGAGCCTTTATATAAAGTTGGACTATTTAAAAACATGTACACTCTGTAAAGGCAAAGAGTGAAGTGTCACGCCGTATTTATGAACAGCCAAGGTTGAGCTGATTTTCATAAAAATCTTCAGTAATGGTTTCTAATTTTGAGGCTCACCTTAAAGGCCCAGGAGCTTATTCCTTCTGTAAGGCCAAGCACTTGGAGGGCCAGTAAAGCATTTTTAAAATTGAGACACGAGGTTATGATGTTCTGCATGCCAAACCTAAGGCAAATTTCAGCTCATGGAGATTGGAAAACGTGGCCCTAAGCGGGATCTACCGGTGAGGACGACAGTGGTCTGTCCCCAGCATCTCGCGGGACCCGCCAGGCACGAGACCAAGCTGCGCTGATCCACGGAGAGGACACGGACCTCTGAGCCGCCCACGGAGCGGACAGGCGGGCAGCAGCCCCGAGCGCGAGCTACCGCGCTTCAGAGGGGGCCAAATTACCCATGCCCGGCTCCCAGCGAGCGGGCAAGACTGGTACAAGTTTCAGCTAAACTGCTATTTTAAATGGCTCTAGCTAAACACCTTGTAAAGCCTTTGCGTCAGCTAGACCTAGGAGGCCACGGCTCAGGTCTGGTCTGTGTCTGCACCTGCAGACCACAGCGGTTTCCAGGCGGACCATCAGCACTTCACGGTGCGACTCGCTGCAGGCATCGGCACGAACGCAGGGAGCCTTCGTCCTGCTGTGGCCACCGGGAATTTTGCCACCGCTTTCTAAAACACGAGGATTTTACTCACAAAGCACGGTTAAACTTTTAAGGTTTGCAGCGACCGTACCTAAGCGTCTGCCTTGGCTTTGTGTTCCTTCGGACTGCAATCTGCAGTGGAAAACCTGGGGAAAGGGGACCTTCCGGACACACACTGCGGTGCTGCGAAACCGGCCAGCCACGACCAAACGCCCGTTCAGCTTGCTGGGGAGCGTTAGGTACGCACCCGGAGCGCATTTTCCGGTTTCGCTTCATTTAAACGGAGTCCAGCGCGAGTACTCCGAGACTCTCCACCACGGAAACCAAAGCACAGAAAACGGCCGCCCTCTCCGCTGCCTCACCCGAGCCCCGCGCGCAGGGCTGGACGCCCCGGCCGGCCGCTGGGGCTGGGAGAGGCCACCCAGAAACGCCGATCGAAGGGACAGATGGTGCTCGGTGGTGCTCTTCATGTTGAAATACATTATTAATATTAATAGAGTTAAAATCTGGTGAAATGTGCTCTTCATAAAAAGGATTAACTGTACTGGGATTCCACCGGCTAGCTGCGATGCAGGGAGGTTTGCAGCTCTTYGCCTTGTGAGCAGATGACAATTCCCATGCCTCTGCCCCTCCAAAGGGAAACCCAGCAGCAGACTGGAGGGCAGTCGGAGCTGTTAGACGTCCCCCGGCGTGTGTGTGCGTGCACGGGGGCGTGCAGCCGCGGCTCTCCGAAACGCTGGCGTGCACTTGCCAGGAAAGGAGGAATTAATACTAAAAATTTCATGCRTCAGAGGGAGATGATTAATTTTCTTCCAACTAATTAATGAAATGAGATAATTCTCCACCTACTATAAAGAGCCTGATCTAGGGTCCAGCAAGATCAGCAAAAAGACTCATATTGACTTCAGTGAACTTTGAACCAGTGTCATTTCATGGCTTACTTCAACAGAATGATACACTTATATTGGGAAAGGGAGATTGTAGGATTTGCTAGGAACAAGATCATTTTTCAGAAAGAAGGATGTTTACCTACATTTTCTCTGCTGCTAAGGCAACTGAAAGAGAGCATTGTTTTGTTTTTAATTAAAGTTTTTAGCATTCATCTCAGCCACCGTATTGGTTTTTTAATATATGAATAAATATTAAAAAGCACATACATTTTATGCTCCCTGTTCTGCATTTATTCACTGCAACTTTCAGGATTCTCTCCAGCACACTGAGTTACACATTTTCAAGAGCATCCTGCCACATCTTAATAAAAAAGAAGTAGGGCAGAAAGACCACCGCGTTAACCCGCTGTGTCCCAAAAYGAGAGTGTGCTCAGTTCAGAACATAACTTAACCATTAGTAATTATGTCACTTGTTTATAAGGAGAAGGCTGCAGCATTTCTGAAACATTCTGTAAACAATAATCCTCAGAATACCCCCATAATGCAGCCAAGTATCATTYTCCTACTTTGGAAATATGGAGATTCATTCCCAGACACAAGTATCAGCACTTAGATACCGCAGTGATGGGCTCTAAGTCAAAACCAACTTAGCGATTGATGGAGCTCACAGCAGAAGTAAGGATCCCAAGTTCCATGGGTTGGGGGTTTCAAAGGAAAAAAAAAAGGAGGCTTTTGTTAGAAAATGCCACTTGATCAAAACCAAAACAGCCTGCAGAAGCATTTTGGTTTTGATAAACTTTCAACAAGCTTATCAGCAACGTGCCCGGTTTCCTGCCCGCCCACCTGCCATCTCCCCGGCATGCCGGTTTCCAGCCTCTGGCCAGCTCCTGCYGAAGCCTTTTCACGCAGCCTGCCTAGGTGTCGAGGGGCACCAACGCACCCAGAACCCGCTTTAATCGGCATCCTGAGACACCTGAATATTTCCAGAGTTGACCCTTTGTGCCTATGAATAATTAGATGCATATGAATAAACAGTGCAGCGGTTTCAATTTCCTAAGAAACAGCTTTTCTAYGCTGACAGCACGCTTAGTGCTGGGCAAGGGGCAGAAGACGCAGATCTTGCAAAGCCGCGCTTTGCTGGATAACACAGTGTTGCAAAGAAAGCAGGCGAGACTCRGAAAAACTGGGTGATTTCTCCTCAGATCTCAGCGCGTGTGCAGATAGATTTTGCTGGAGCTCTGTCTTCGTGCTTCACGCAGCTGGGGCTGTGGAGTTCTGTTTTTAAAGGTGTTGGGAGGACAGATAGGTATTATATAAAAATAGTGACTTATATTAATGAGGTTATGAACTGCCAACTAGAAAGGTGAATGGTCTCCATGTTTGAAGGTTAATTAAAACGCAGAGATTACAACGCATTGTACGCATCGGAATTCGTATGGCYCTTTTCCCTTTAAATATTTTACATGCTAAATTAAACTTAACGCTCCTCCCTGTGCACACACAAATAAATAAATAAACTAAATGAATTAAGTCAACCATAATTTCAATTAGTCCCAGCTGTTATTTCACCACCCTGTGAAAGGCCCTGTCTACARTGATCAGAAATAGGTTACACATGGCCTCATGCAAGGAGACATGAAATAATTGCTTCAATCTGAATGAAGAGTAACTAATTTTCTTCATGTATTATTCAGAATGACAGGGACATTACTGTAATAATTCCTGACTTATTCAATATTCTGGAGAATGGTGGAGAAAAATGCATTTACAGTCACAGGAAGTGGTATAAGCTGCTTCTCCCGGCTGAACCTCTTCCTCACTTTCCTATTTATTTTTAACAAGATTTCTTGAAAAATTATTCCAAATCACATCTGAAAGATACTACTTTTCACAGCTAAAATTCATTTTGACTGGAAGTAGGAGTAGAGCTCTTTTTTGAGCCAATGTATACTGCTACCGGTCTAGTAAAAATAGACAATGTCACTGAAGGATGAATGACTTTTTTGTATTTCTTCTTTCACTCTTCATCTCACCAAGGAAGAAAGGATGACTTGGTAAATCGGTTAGCAATAAAACCAGTAAATGACTCTAAGAAAATTCTTCTGGAGAAGACACTTTTAAATGTTAATAAACAGATTTATTTGTCAGCTCTTTATGTCCATGCATATTGTTTTTTGGAATAGCACAACTTAAAAAAAAATCTGCGCCTTGATTTAGTGAACTGGCACTGATTAAAAAAAAAATTGGCACTAGTCATTATTTAATGAAGACGAGAGAGAATATAAAATGAAATGGGAAAACAGGGAGACAAAGAAAATGAAAATCAGAAGAGGGACAAGACAGGAAAGATTACAGTGTGTGGGCTTCAACACACATCTGTGTTTCAGCTTTTTAATGAAAATAAAAATGATAAAAATCTTATAACTTTCTTTGCATAAGCTTCAAAAGTAATACTGATTTGAAATCTTTGGCTGACTGACMAAATGTTGGGTTTTTCTTTTTTTTTTCCTATATGTAATTTAACCAGGATGAAGAACAATGAATGAAAAGTAAGAGAGACTCAAAATACAGTTTTTATCACAAAAGGTAATGTTAAAAAAGCATCTGGAAACCACCCGTTGGCGATGAAAAATTTAAAGATTCTAACTTGCATGCATGTGTAAATATACACACACACATTCGTGCACGAAATCGCCCAGCTGCCGACACGGCAATGCAATGCCTTTTCCTGACTCGATTTCAGCAGTCAACCGATTGGGCTGAGACCAAGTCAGGAAGTGCAAAAGGATATGGAGATAAAACATACAGAGTCTATTTACAAGTACTTCCCCTTCCTCTCATCCTTATCTACTTTCAACAACCTTTATCAACACRAAATTCCAATTGCACTTAAATGACACCGTGCGTTACAGCTAACAGGAGCCACCGCCGGAGGCTGGGAGCGTAGCACTGTTTGAGCCGGTATTCATCACCGATGGCTCGGGAATAAAGACGGCGTTGTGCGGAGAGGGCTTTCTAAGACATTTCTTTCACCAGCTATTAGGAAGAGGGAAAGGACATGTCGGGGAACAAGCCAGCGCCAGAATTCGGTGAATGTGCTTGAAACTCGGAGGATTCCAACAACCGAGTCGTTAGTGGACGAATCAAAGCATGTGCATAGCTTCCAATTCAGTTACGTCACATGCACAGGTTAGAAAAGAGGAGAGCTGAAAAAATGCTTTATTATTTTGTCATGAACGTTCACATGAAAAAACGAACGTGTTTCAGGCCTGGTCGCGTTCCCTGGCTGTTGCTTCTCCCAGCTCCCTTGATCAAGAAGTTCACTGGCAGCCAGGTGTGCACACAGAGTGCACTGCAGCTCATGGCAAAAGGTCCTGACGGAAGGAGTTTCCAGCTCACCAGTTTGAACATTTGCTAGGTAGATGGTATATAGGAACCCTTAAAATCGATCAGTGCATGGAGGTAATGCCTAATTATCCAGTCGTTTAGTCAAACAACAAAAAGTAAAGACTAAACGGCTAAACAAAAAGGGAAAAATAAAGTCCTTTCCCTCTAGCTCAGTATTATGCAAAAGTCTGTAAGACATGATAAATCAGTCTGAAAACTGGCAGACCTTTTTTTTAAGTATATATATGTAAGTTGGCAGAGCCTGCATGCGTGTAACATCAGGTGCTAGCTTCCAACAGTTCTCAGTGACTAATTAAAATGTTTGCAATTAACACAGTAGTGCTATGATTTGTGAAAACAATAATATTTTGTTCACTAAACGCTGAACACATCATTTWCTTATCTTCCTGCTTTCAGCAGCCAATCAATAAGGAGATTCAAGATGATCCCCATTTTTTTCTAAACAGTCAGGTGGTCCGCCAACTAAGACAGGTCCAGAAACTCTGCTGTAAGAGGATCCATGCCCTGTAAAATCTCATTCCCATCAAGAGAGCTTGCTCACACAAATTTAGTATTAGCTCAGTGCTAAAAGTTCACCAAAAGTTCTCCATGGAAAATGTGCAAGCTGCAGGAAGGCTAAGTCTGCAGGATTAAATGGTATCTTATGGATAGACCACCCGGCTGCGAAAACTTTCTGCAATTTCTTTTCTGATGCATTTCCCAGTCACTAGTATTTCACTACAATTTTAGGGCTGAATAATGTTAAAACAACACATTGTGTTAAAACCAGAAGAAATGTATGTATCCACGTGAGTCTTGGAATTAGAGCTAAGTAAAACACTATCATGAAATTCATAGAAAAATCTCCGGAGTAGGACATCCTGATACTAGATGTGGCTAAGTATCTAGTTACAGAGATACACATTGTTGATAAACTGTTTTCAGGCTGGATATTACGGATATTTTCATTCACCCTTCCAGTAGGAAGCACTCCTCCCAATGTGGCATTCTAGTCAGCGTAAATCTAGTTTCTGCAAATACTGACATTTCTAACTCTTTCCTTATTGAACGTCTCATGGAATACTGTAGAAAAAGACACGATTTTGCCAAGTCACCTTCTATTTTCTGTCACCTAAATTTTTGGAAATAGGCAGTGATTTTAAAAGTCTCCATTTTGGAGTATTTAGTTTTGGGTCTAAATTCAGGCCTATGGCACTTGCTGGCTTCTGTCTTAATTCTGGACAGCAATCAGCAGGGAGTGTCAGCCCTGATTTATCCCGGGGTCTCGCAAGCACCGGCCCAGCGAGGAGCCCCCGGCCGGCCCCGATCCTTCCCAGCCCGGTTCCTCCAGGGCCAACGCCGAAGCCCAGCGGGGAGCCCGAGCCAGCCCGGACCTGCGCGCTCTCCCCGGCCTGAGCCCTCGCGCCCCTTCCAGCATCGCCTGCCAGCCTACAGATCACTGGTTGGCGCCCGATCGATCCTGAACCTGTGTATAAACCAGCCAGTGATCCCAAATGCCAGCCCAGCCTTGCACCATCTCCTGATTCACCCCAGGTGCTAACTCAGAGCTGAGTTACTGCTGAAAACTCACCACAGAGCAGACCAGAGCTCACTGGAAACTGTATTTTTCGGTACAGTTTGCACCTCCTGGCACCGAACCATACTGCCTGTAATTTGGAACGACTACTCAGTCCCAAATCTAACCCTTCTGTAAGCTAGTATATACCGTTGGCTCCAACCTCAAACACTAGCTCATGTTCAGTAAGGGTTCAGCTATGCAGGACACTCTGTAAAGTATTCAGAGCACAAAAGGCAATTTTGCTGTAGCACTCACCRAAAACAAGCCAGAAATTCTTCACAAATGTATATGTAATTATTCCCATTTTCCCTGGCCTTGCTTGAACCTCAAAAGTGCTCCCAAAAGAAAAAGCCTCCAAGCGGAGGAGAGAGCGCCCTACGTCATTTCTGCACAGATGGAAGAGCACGATCCCCCAGGTGCTGTACTGAGACACATCAGCTTCCTCAATCTGCCCTTTTCCGTCACATCAGCCGTCCAGCACTTGGCTCACCCGCTCAGCCTGATCACTGCTGCAGGGGAGCGGGGTAAGGGTGGGAAGAGGAACGAGGTTTTTTTTTTTCCCCTAAAGTAATATAGAAATTTCTTTTCTTATTATCGCCATCAACAGGGCTGAGAAAATTCTCTGGGTTGGTTAAATTTTTGTGATAATGCTCAAATTCACATTGTGATAATGGTCTGTCACCCCTTCTGTGATTATACACTTCGGTCCTCCATTCACTGACTTTAAGAACATTAATTACTGTTTTGATATAGATAATATCACTGCTTATCTCACCTTGTTTTGTCTCGCAGCTGCTAAGATCATTCTTACAGATTTGTCAGGTAAGATTTTATTCCTTTAAAAAATAAATTAGAAAAGCCATCTGGACTATTTTTTAAAATCAACTCAAACTCCTCCAGCTGTTGTGTGACTTCACCCTTTATTAATTTCTGTAGTCTCTTACCTACCATTGAGATCAACCCTACAAGTGTATAATTTCCTGATTTCTTTCCAGCTCCGTTATTAAAGATTGGCGTTAGATATTTGCTCCCCTTGACTCCCTTGATAATCCTCCTTCTCTCCAAGGAGTTGTTAAGGAGCAGATGATATATCACAGATTCCTTTATAGCAACAATAATTGTTCTGCTTCAGGAACAACTGTGGCTTATATACTGGGGCTTTTCTGAAATTGTTTTTCTTCTTTCTCTTATTGCTAAGGAAGATATTGGCACCAAAATGTGATTTGAGACCTCATGTTCTCTTATTTTTTCCCTTACCTGAAGTCAACGTCGATACTATGCTTGTGATGCCACCATTGACATCAGTATAAATGAATCAAGGTTATAAACAGGAAGCAGAAGTGACAGTGGCAATTTCAGGAGGTGCTTTCCTTTATTTTCTATTATTTCAGACAGGGTATATAAATCACACCACGTCTAAAGCATCCAGTTCTAAGCCTGTGCTAATCCTCAGCTGCACAGATATGTCCCAACCCGAACAGCCTGGCTGCGCTCGCAGGGACGTATTTGGAGCTGGCGATACTCTATTTTGGGGAGGGAAAGAGAGGAGTGAAAACAGTCATTGTAAAAGACCATGAGACTAATTTAATGTCTTTCAGCTAGAGGCTTTTGTTTCCACAGAAGCAACCTATTTATAAACACTTCAAGTGTGGGTATGGTTCAGTACCCAAATACCAAACCTGGTTTTCTACCCCAGATGCCTCATTGCAAGCTGTGGGTGTGCTGCAAGGCTGCTGCAAGCCTCTCAGCTCATCCATGTACGTGACCCTTCAGGCAGGCTGGTTTATTCAGTGCTTAATCTATTTACAGTCACTGATCTCCCATCTTTGAACTTACAGCCTAGATTTTCAACTGTAGATCTCAGACCTTAGGACTCAATAGCGTTGGACAAAGTAGACCGATTCCACTCACTTTATGGTTCTATGCTATATAATCCAACATCACTCTTTGAAGCAAAGATAAAATCACAGTTCCCCTGCTTTTCTGCTTAGCAGCACTTTGCTAACTTACTCCCACCAGCACAGGTAGATTTCTAATGGCATTAAGGCGGTAGGACATATACAGTGGTATGGGCCAGTACTTCTCTCCGTGATGGGAAGCTGATAGCTAACAAACGCAGGAATGGACAGGAGCAAAGAAAAACTGTGTATGAAATACATCACCTACAAATCAGGGTGAAAAATATCAATGTTCATAATATTTAAGATTTGCAAGCCATTTATGATCAAATGTCTTATCTCTGTTTATAATTTCTCTCCTTTTCTGGGCCAGTGGCACTTTGGCAATATATCAGTCATTAGCCCAAGGCAGGTCTTAAAATCACGGTATAGATATGACATGTACTAGTTGCATAATTTACATTTATTAACTTTTATTTATATAAACACAATTTATATTCACACAGTTCCTCAAATCACTGCACGAATGGCAATGTATCAGTTCATCATTAACATGGCATTAACAGTTCATCAACTCTGGCTCGCAAAAGAAGGAAAGCCAAAGGAGCCGCTCATCCAGGAAGGCTACGCACAGTCTAGGCCCAGAGGTAACAAAACCACGTCGAGAAAGGGCCGGGGAGCGTRTTTCTATGGGGGAGGGAAGCGGGAGGGGAGAGCCGTGGTATTCACGAAACTGGAAATTGGTAAGTGATTTTGTTTTCATTGCATTTCAACACCTGAAACTTTTGGAGGGATTTTTTTGGTTCAAATTTCACAACAGATCACTGGAAAAAGAGGAGCAATAAAGTCTGAGTACGACAGGTACATGTATTGTGGGACATTGCTCACCCCGGACAACCTGTTGTGAAAATCCGGAAGGACGGCCCGGCAGCCGACTCAGATACACCAGAAGGCATATCGGAGTGAATTTGCCGTCAGGACAAAGAGCCTTTCTCTGCCTTTGCTGGATCCTTCACTCAGCAGCAGCCAGGAAAAGGGAGATAACGGACAGCATTTGTTCGAGCTTTGTTGGAAACACAGAGATTGTGTCTAACATATCAACGGACGTAAAATAAATGAGTGATTTATAAATATTTGCATCCTATAATTGTCTTTAGGAAAGATCAGCTGGGTTAAATCTCACTGGGGCCATTTTTCTGTGTGGAACAGCCGAATTGTTAACAAGTTTCATTTCCACCACTCAAGCAGCTAATATGCAATCTCTTAGTCTGATCACACTTCTGCTTCAAAATGGCACTTCACAAGGGAGCACCTTTAAGCTGACATGTTCTTTCAACGTTTTGTATGGGAAATGACTTTCCAGACTATCTGAAGGTTGCTGGGATGAGTCTTTCTATTATGAGATGGTACTCTTGAGTGATAGGAAGCAAAGCATATGGCTCTTAGTGGAGAGAAGGGAAAGAGAAAACAAAGAGCTGGAAATTAAATGTGGACTGAGCTGCTAATCTGAGAACCCTTTCTGGGAACGGTGAAGGTGACTGAACAGGTCTGGGTCGGACCATTGAAGGTCTTAATGCTTTTCAACAAATTGCTGTTGTGTGATAAAGTTACATCCTGACTTGTGTTTACGGGTTAATTCCGAGTTTAATTAATCTATTCCGAACAGTTACTGAGGTTGGTCTAAGATGGGGACTAGTGAAAGTAACACAACATCATGTTGCATTTCTCTTAGCTATGAGCCTTCTACGAGCCTATGAACCTTTCTTGAAAATATGAAGATAGTGACTTATGGACTTGATTAAATATTTAAATCCCTCCTGTAACTGTTCTCTTTCTGCCAGGAGATACTTTTTCAACATTTATCCCGTACTTTAGAGGGCTGCAACTGAAGAAGAGAAGCAAAAGACTGGGAAAAAGGTGAGGAWAATATTTCCCCACAGGTTACATTAACTTGTCTATGAGCCATTTTTGCATTCAGATTCCAAACTCAGAGGAACATCAATCCAAACTCCCAACCTTGGGAGAGCTTGGATGCAGATCCTGTGGCTTGGGCTCAGCACCAGTTCAAAACTCCTATTTTATAATCTCCAGACTTTTTCCGTTTCTGAGTGGTAGATACTGCAGTGCATACACTGTAATGTAAATGACCAGATAAGAAAATTTGAAAGACTCAAATGGATGGAAGAAAAAGCTGTCATACTATAAGACCTCTTCTATATTTACATTCTAAACAACCCTTCTGGAAATAGGCCATAAGTAATAGAATATTTGCTAATCCAATAACAAAATAAGATCGAAAATTGCACTCTTCAGTCACAAAATGAACAAAATCTGTTTCTTTTCAGTAAGCGATAGAAAAAAAAAGACACTTATCCTAAGAAATGCTAAATACCTTCACTCCTCCTGCATGCTGGGAATCACCTTTTTTAGCACCTTCATATATTATGGGCATATTTAATTGATACAGAACTTCACAACTGAGGGATGAATTCTGGTCCCAGTTGTCATTTAGACTCAGCTCCAATGCAGACAGGACTTTGTGCTAAAYGCTCCCTTCTAACTCTGTAAATCGTCGACTGTGGCAGAAAAGTCTATTGTTGATATGAATGCTGAAACACAATGTGGAGTAGGGGATGAAACACCTTGGGAAGATGGGAGGATTTTAATAATGTCTATTTTTATGTCTACTAGATGCCAACCATCTGAGCTAATAGAATATAATGGGAAGACTAGATTTAGTCATTTTCTTTATTATTAGGTCTTGATGTACTTCTGTCAACTCCAAAATACTCATTACATGTAATTAGGAAGAAGATTAGAGTGCAGTTAAGATGCAGAATAATGATGCAGCTCAACAAGGGCCAGTGGAAAAAACAACCCACTTAGGAAAATGTCTCAAAAGTGCTGAGCAGGAGAGGGCATTTAAGAAAATGATAAAGACGAAAACTGGTGCTAAATAACGAAGAAGAGACTTTGAAGTGGGAAAGAGCTGATATGCAGAATCAAAGCATCTGATGACTATTTCTCCCTCTAAAATGAATCCCTTGTGTTTATTTAGATGTTTGAAGTAACATTAGCAAGATAATTCCCTAAGAACCACTCTCTGTGTCTTTTCCATAAACTCCCACCCCCAAATAGCATAATTAATTTCACAGTTGTATAGAATAAYAATAATAATAAAAAAATCCATCCTTTGGGATATAAGTGGTAATTTCTATCTGATAGAAATTGTGATTAGACACAGCATATAAAACTTTCTGGTAATTTATTCACCAGAAATTGCCATATTATATCTATCAGAGGGCTGGTGATATGAAACTTAACAAGCTGATTTTTCAGTCTGATTTCCTCGAGCCTGCTCCAATTTATTAAATCAAAATTGTAGATTAGCTTTAATATGAAATAAGATTTTTATATTTGAGAGTAACATACATCAGAATTCATGAAAAAGATAATGGCACAGCTAATAAATTAAGTTGTGTGTAGAGCAGAAAGATGGATTAAGAAGAAAAAGGAGAAAATTTCTGAAATTTCTGAAAATTTCTCTAAAACTAGGGGATAAAAGACAAGAAGAGAAAACAAGACTGTGTCTGTAGCACAGTATAAAGTAGCACACCACAAGGTATTACCAATATGGGAATCTATTTCTGGTTCTATCATCAACTCCCCATATGACATTAAACGAATTCTTTCAGAACAGAATCACTTTTCCAATAGATACCTATTAAATAGCAAAAGAGCTGTTAAAATGCAGTCACAGTTTCACATCTCTTTCTGGCTGATTCCTAGAGGTATGTGGGGACGTACTCACCGCTATTTCAACACTTCATCATCTTCATGGTAGTGTGGACGGACATCCCCTCTGGATGCAGTCTGCCCATGAAAGAAGCTCTTGCCTCTAGCATGCTCATAGCAGAGCCTGCAAGTAGGTTTTGCATTTATTTTGTTATTGTTCCTTTTTTTGTGTGCGTGAGCTTGGGTTATTTTGTGAGGCCTGTGGAATTGCTCATCCTCAGCATGTCCGTCACCAGTGCACCATCCCTTGGAGATGGGAGTGAAATAAGGGTGCAAGGGAGAGAAAGCCTCCGTGCCAGCAATTCAGCTTCTGCCTCTGAGCTGAGGAATTACATTTTCAGAAAAAGGGATGGGGAGGCTTCAGGTAGCTCAGAGTGGTCTCAAGCTATTCTCAAAAAATAAAACCTATATATAAATGACTTCTAAGGAGTGCTGTGAGCAGAGGGCTTGAGAGAGAACAGGGAGATGAAGTTTCCTCAGGGCACTTCCCTTTAATATATTCTGCTTCACCTTATCCTTCCCCCAGGAGAGGAAGGAAGGAGCTACTGCTATCGGCCCRTGCCAGATCTAAAAGTGAGGCTGCAAGAAACTCTGCGAGAGGGACCTGGGTCTTTGCAGATACCCACGTAGACAGTCCGACAGTAGAGAGGAAGAGGAAGGGCACGTACAGTTTTTTTTCTTCTTTTAGCTTTGCTGCTCTTTGCATGAGTGAGCAAGCAAACGTGAAGAGTTTGAGGCAAAAGGAATCCTCTCTCCTAATAGAGACGCAGCATACCAGGCTAGAAACCATAAATATCCTTTTCTTTCCTTCTTCAAATTTGCCTAACGGCAAGCACCATCTGGTTGGCTTGCCTGCAGCTGAAAAAGCACAAAACACATGGGTTTTGGACTAGCAGCCCGGGAGGAAGCAGAGCGTGGAGGTATCAACGATGATCACAACATCAGGGAACCGGGGCTGGGGACTAACCGAGAGGCAGAGGACTAACCCCAAAGGGAAGCAGGGGGCAGGTCGGTGCCGTGCTGAGCAGCAGCAGGCGCATCCAGCAGACTGGTGCCTCGCTATGTGGTGAGGATTTGGCTTCCTTGGTACAAAACAGCCAGCAATTCCTGAGCTCAGGGAAACTCCTCAAGCGAGTCATTTCTTAGAGCTGGCACGATGGTGCCTGTGCCATGGACCAGCGAGTCTGGCCTTTCTCCCGGCTCCGAAGGACAAACATCCACGTAGCCAGAACAGCGCCGTGCTTTTGTCAGGGACTTCACAATGTCTGAGCGATTACCACTGTAGCCCAATCAATCTCTTTTGGTTGTTTATAAGTATCTGTGACTCATAGACATTTTTCCTACTCCTTAATTGCCAGTTTCCTGAGAAACCATTTCAGCCAGCCAATAGGATGCAGAAATACTACTTAGTGACTAGATACAATTGGGAAAAATAAATACAGCATTATTGGTAAATTGAACAGCACTTTTCTAAGTACATCGCGTATTTATAAACAACACATACACTTGCAGAAACTGAGAAACCCCTCGTCCTGCTGAGCAAGGTCTCCCAAGGTCTTGTTCTGAGAAGCAGTGCCCACTCAACCTGCCTACCTGTTGGGATGCTGAGGGAAGGACTTGCCACGTGGACAAGGCAGCGACCGGTGCCCTGGGCTTGCCAAGGTCCCCGGCTGAGCCCGGCACGGACGGTGCCGCGTGGCAGTGGTACCACGGCTCCGGCCGTCCCTGCCCCAGCCCAGCCTGCCCGCCTTGCTCCTGCACCGGCCCCGCTCCGGCTGGCACCGGCGCCCGGAGAGCCTCGGACCAGAGCAGGAGCATGGTTTGGCTGGAGAATAACCTCCCCTGCCCAGGGTTATTTTATGGCTGGAGAAGTTGCCTTGCTCCGGTGCATCACGTACTTGCGCTGGCAGTAGGTCGACACAGYGCGCAGGGAGCGGAGAGACGGGGGAATAAGCAAGCGGGGACAAGGTTAGAGCAGCAACTGCTTGGGTGGGACGGCTGCCCGGCRTCCGTGGCTTCAGGCAGGTCACTGAGTCTTTGTAGTTTGATCGCCGCATCTGTAAAATGGGACCAAAACCACAGAGATCTGCCAGAACCAGTCACCAGCGCTCAGGTTACGCAGTGCTGGCAACGAGGYGCTATTGCCCTTTTGGCCCAGGTTGCACTTTTAATGACAAACTGCAGATGAAGACAGGGAGGCACAGGCTGAAATCTGGCTCACGGGAAGGAAAAACCCACAGCAACCGCCTCGCAGGGCAGAGCCTACGTTTGCAGGCGTATGATCTAGCTGCCGTCCCTGCACGGGCTGGGGCGCAGCGAGCCAAGCCGGTGCCTGCTGCGGAGCAGCGGCAGCAGCAAGGGCGGCGACAGCCCTGGGCATCACGCCGGCTCGGCTCTTGTCTGGCTCTTCCATACGTTTCTTAATTCTGATTTGAATCCTTTATCTCCTAAACCATGCTGATTTCCTAAGAGCCCTTGTGGATCGGCRCAGTAATCTTAATAAATTGAGATCCTTGCAGAAACCACGATATGGTGTTGTTATTATTCTTCAGTATTGTTATAAAAGTTATGCACAAGATCTAAACAAGTGAGATAAGACAGTCTCTGTCTTCAGTATTAGTCATTGCTCAATTACAGCTTCATTCAAAACCATTAATTGGTAGAAAGAAATAAGCCTGTGAAGTCACTATAACACACACAGCATGCTATTTCCTTTATTCTTTTAATACGTGATTGTGTTTGGGAAGCTTAAAGGTCTTTTTTAGCAATCATTTGGTAAAGCTGCTTTAATAGTTGTTAAAAGGCTAGGAAACACAATGTCAGTTAATTTCATATGAGCTCATTGGGAACTAGGGGAAAGAATACAAAAATATAATGGAATAAAAGAAAATGATAAGTTGGAGGAGCGAGCATCTAAACAACTGCATGATAAGTTAGGTGATTCAGCAGCGCAAGCAAGGTAATTTGAGAGTCATGTACTGATAAGTTTTCTTTTCTCCAAACAGTASTAGCAGTCAATGTACTCACATCATTGCTCTCCTCAGCTGGATACCAGAACTGCCTRTCTGCAGACCTCGAATTACAAGTACCGCAGGTACTTCAATTTTTGAACATTATGGCAGTGGGGAGCATGACTCCTCCGTTCCTTGTTCCAGCACAGAGAATATTAATATCTCCCCGTCCTCCCTGCCACTGCTGGTACAGCCGGGAAACTGAGGCAACAGGCCAAATGTCTCCTTCAAGGCCACACGTGAAACGTGGTGGGCAGGAGCTTGCATTTTGGCCTTGCCACCCCGCAGCCCTCACCGCAGCGTTGCCTTCTCCCTGCAGAGAGCATTTTCAGCCCACGAGGCCAGCGGAGACGGAGGTCCACAGCAGCTGACCATCCCGACTCTGAGACAGCACTGCGATCCTCCTGCTGGGAAAGTTAGCATTGAGGTTAAGGTAGCTCTGAAGATGAAGAATTGTGTTGAAAGGGAACACCAGCTTTCCTACAGCAAAGCTGAGGCTCCCTCTGTTTGAAGGATMACTTTTCTCAATAATCTAAAATCGACATATCTACCTGTAATGCTCTGAAAAACTGTGTTCTTCAGCTGCATACAGAAGAGACTTAAAGTCCTAGACTCGGACTAACTTCAGTTAGGGGTTCTTGGAAATAAGGCACTCATGTTCCTTTCCTCTTCCCCCAAACCAAACACATTGTTTTTCTTAAGGCTGACATTAGCCTATTTTTGTCCTCAGACGTAGAGCTCAAACCATGGTTCTAATCATGACCAAAATAATTTCACAGAATAATTTCACAAACGGGGAACAAGGCAGATGCCACAGCCTTGTCGCTGGCCTGGGGGAAGAGGGGGTGAGAGCAGCCACTGAGATGAATGCTTCTATTCACACCTCTCCACATTACTGTTTCGAGCAATATTCGCCTTGTCTTTCAGATGAGAGCACCATATTGAAATCAATAGATCTCTTCACATTTCTCTTAAAAATCCTTTTTGTTTAAGTGTCCAATTTCCTACATACTCAACCACTGACTGTGCTATTGCAAATTCCCCTGGAAGAAGGACATTCTGGGAATAGCTTATTGATCAAATAATTTGGATCGCTTGTGCAAGAGATTTCCAAAACAGAGCCCTTTCCCTTCTTTCCTACAACAGCATTTTTGAATTTTTTAAAATCTCCTACCACATTTTTCTTTGAGTAACCCAGATCAAACTGCAGCTCTGTTCATCTCGAGAGAGTTTTGCCTTCTTTACAATCACTCCAGCATAGAAATCTTTTCTCTTCCCATGCAGAACAACCAATACTGAACCCATCTCAGGGAAATGCTGAGCAGACAGGCACGAACTTAAGGATGGATATACCAGTTCAGACCTTTCAAAACCAGAAAATAAATCAAGATGACAACAGTCCCAAAACATCAGTTTCTGAAAACCTCAGACTTATGAAAAACAGAAAACCATAAGTTAAGACATTTCTAGCTCAAATCTCTGGAAACCATGAAACATGTTTCGTATTGCATGTAGGCAGGCAACAGCAGCCAGTCTCCCAGAGGCTGCTGGCTGCCTTCAGCCCTCAGCTCGAAGGACAGAGGTGGGAGTGCAGACGGAGGAGCAGCGACAAGTCACGGGGTGACGGGCTGGGAACCTGCAGAACTGCCAGGGAATTTATGCCTAAACCCTAACTGCTTCAAGGGCCAACACCAACATCTTAAGAAGTGGAGTGGACAGTGCGGTGTTCCCAGGATAACTCCTGGAGCCGTAACTTCATTCTTTCCACAACTTGCAAATATACGCTCCATGTGCAATACGCGCGCCCTGCGCCCAGACTCCCGATTCCCGTCAGATTTTACTGTACCAGCTGGGGAGATGGTCATGGCAGTTATGTGCAAAGCCAGTCTGCGGYGTTAAAGATGGGTTATAGGAGTCTGGTTAGTGGTTATGCACGCTAAGTTGCTGCAGTACATTACCTGACGTGTTATTCTTTACTGCAGGATCCCCTTCAAAGCACCCTGGTGCGGAACGACTGCCCACGTCTCCGGCAGCTGCTTCCTCCGCAGCGCAGGCAGAGCAGAGGTGCCTCTGCCCAGCCACARCAGCGCAGGCTGCGAGCTGCTGTTTCACCAAGGGCCGCGCAAGGCAAGTAGATTCCAGTGCAAAATTATGTACAGGGCCGTACTCTGTATCTAAATAAGCACCTTTATTCCCGGAAAATTCTTTTGAAGGGGCTGTTGAAGCTGTCTCTCCCAATTCTGCTCAGGGAGTCTTTAACCAATATATCAGTAAGGCCACATAATAATAATCAGATGTTTCAGCTTGGCCTAGATAAATTAGCTAAGGGAGAGCAGCCAGTCTGCTTTCATTCATGAGTTAGATGCCAACTAGTAATGAAGACTGATGATAAAAAACAAATCTCTTCAGTTTTATCTAAACCTTAAAATTAGGAACCAAACCAGAATACATGTTCTTGGGCAAAGTCTTATTTAGTTAGTTTAGGTTTGGTTACAGAGGTTGGAATAAAATGCATGCAAATGTTTACTTAACATAAAATTGTATTCAGTAATGTCAAAGTAGAAACCCCTGCAGATGTATTTTCCTAACACCTTTCCCAAGTCCTCAGCACTGCGCCACAAACCTCAGCGAGACCAAGCCTGAGGGCCACCTGCTCCTGTTTGACTCGGCTTTGCGTGCACGATTGATTTGGCTTTTCATGTCCTCATGCTCAAAATTACAGACGGCCTACAGTGAGATGGAGACAAAAACCCAGTACAGCGCAGTTTGTTGTATGCAGTGAAACTGCAGGGAAGCTGCATATCTGATGCAACGTATTTCCTACCACTAATGTACCGCTTATCATCACCTAGACATGAATAGTTAGAGGTTCACAAAGTGCCTAAGTCTCACTGTTCTGGAAACAGTATTCTAAAAGACCCTGAAAAGAAACCCAATAAAGGAATCATACTATTTTTGATGGCTAGCTAAGCAGATAGCCAAATAATAACAGCAACAAAAACAACAATGATGTATACTGTTAATCAATTATTCAGTGGAAATATACCAAAATTTGTATTAATCTCGTTATTGGCTTGCCTTTTCTATTTAGACTTAGATTAAATATAAATAAGTAAAAGAATCACTGTGAAGTTCTAAGCTTAGTATAAATTCACAACCAATCACTAGTCTGGGCAATTCAGGTGCACCTTACTATATTACATATTTATCATCAACGACTTTGAATGGTGTTTTCCATTTCACAGAAATGGGAAGAGTAGAGGGTTGTATTCAGAGTACTTGTTTAATGAACACAACAGTCCCCATAACCGCGCCTCTGCTGCACTATTATACTAACTGTTCCCATTGTTCAGTAGCATTTTCTGGGGCCTTTAAAAGGATATCCTGTTTCAATTTACTTTTAAAATCTACTTCTTCTTATACTTCTCACATCATTTTGTATCACCCTGCCTTGTGCAGATGGAGTATGAAGTAATTTAACATCGGCATCAAAAGATGGACAATAGCTGTCATTGCTGTTATGTGCATTACTACCACGGTAGGTAGTATGGTCTTCACTTGCGGCAAAGGTTGTAAATATTTAATGTGATGGTAGTCTGGACAGACCTGAGACTCAGAATTTTACCTGTTCAGAATTCTGGTGCAGCTCTTGCTGCCAAAGACTATTTTTACTACTCATGCTAATGTGCAATATTAGATAGCCAAACGTAGTTGATACCAAAACTCTGTGTCTGATCATCAGACAAAATCCAGCTAACTGCATTGATTAACTCTTCATTGACCAGCCAATTTTAGCAATTTGTTTGTATCTTTCTCCTGAAACATCCTTTGGAGACATTAATACGTACTCAGAGCCAGATGAAGCTTTTGCCATTTGACTTCTCTGAAGGCTCAAGGCCAGTTTTAGATCTATAGACAGCAMAAGCAGACAGCAGTTTTAATGTAGACTATTTTTAATTGCCATAAAAATTCTGGTAGTGCCTTAGTTTGATTACTTTAGCAAACATAGTTATTTACTAGATGCACAATAATATTATTTATTACTCTTTAACTGAAAACTGAAGGACCTGATTCTGTTCTTCTCTTACTTTTGCTTAGGACAGTCTTCAAGATTTGAACCTCATGTACAAACACTGACATGAATTTGAAGTACATGCAGAATCTGGCTCTAAATTTAAATTATAGCTTGCAACAAAAACTGACTTTGGCATTTTGAGTACTGGAGAGAGCAGCAGTTTTAAATAATCATCCATCACACAGGAGAACATTCAGCTGTGAATCTGAAGTAGAAACCTTAAGGCATGAAGCTAGACAAACATTTTGGCGGAGATCCACTGTTAGGATTGTCAGAGTAAACACTAAAAAGGGTTTTGTATTCAGCTAAAATATCTGTTTACAGCTATCTTTTGCTGAAGCCGCATATTGTACAATGAAATGAGATCTCCAAAAACATTTTTGTTCTAATAACTTTATAAACTCTGCTATATATTTTATGGAATTTAAATGGATGACTACTTGGCCCAGAACTACTTCTGCAGGAGATTATTGGGAGAAAACATTACCATATGTCAGTAGAATGGCAACATCCCATAGATACTCAAGAGGATCTCAGGCTTAACCCAGCTCTCATGTTTATAACATAGCAATATTTCTGTACTTCATGTATGGGTACCTCTGCTTATATAAACAATATTATGGCAATGATTGTCAAAGACACTTATAGGAGTCCAATGAAAATAAGCATACATTTCTTCTTACATATTTTCAAAAAATAGTATGCTTCTGCTAGCACAGTTGGTGAGAGCTCACAGGCCACCATCCCTATGCCCAGCACGGTTATACTGGAAAAAGTCTGTAATGCAGACCTGCACTAAATGTTTTCTGTATGTTTGCTTGGGTGGTCTATGGATAGACACCATTTAATCCTGCAGAGCTAGCCTTCCTGCAGCTTGCACGTTTTCCATGGAGAATTTTGGTGACCGTGATGTTAAATCATTTGGCCATTACCTAGCACTCTTGAGGACTTTACAGCAAACTCTTAGACATTTGGTATTCATCGATGGAGTTCTCAAAAGAAAATTATTTTTCTCCTATGAACACCTGTGCTTTCTTCTTCTTCACTGTTAAATTCGATGTGGTCCCTGATCTAACCCATACCAAGGCAAAGGCTGTGAGGCTACTGGTTCTCCCAGCTTCAGAAGTTACTGGTCACTAGGTTTGGGAAGTGTTATAGACATACATCTCAGACAGTATCATGCTGATACGGAGGTGCGCATGATCTATAAAATTCTTCTTCCAAAATGCTGGGCAAGAGGTGATAGTTCAGTACTCACAGAATGCAAACTCTAAAAAGTCAATAATTTTGAGATTAGATCTGTCAATCTTGCCATTTAGGTTTTTACCTAATCTCATAAATATTTCTTATCTTTAGGAATAAAATTGTTACAGTTAATAAGGCAAAACCAGTCTTCTGCTTCAACAGTTATGCTCCCGAATCCAGCAGTACCTTAGAGAAAAGAGATGTTTTTCTTGTAAGTGAAATCCATAGGTTCATTGCACTATCGTGAGGGTGTGAGGGAGAAGAAGGTCAAAGTTTCCATTCCTCAATATCAATTGCAGTTACGATCCCTGAGTGCTTGCAGACCTGTATCCAGCATGAATAAACTACGGGGCCGTGGAGAGGCATCAAATGGAAATAGGGTCGAGCGTCTGTTTCTCATAAGACCAGCTGTGGAGCTGAAGAGTCAGAAAGAGTCCTCACTTGCAAATATATAAGGCAATGTGTAAACTGTATAACCAATTTTACTAGCCTGTGATTTTAGGAGAATCCTGAGATATTGATTTTGCTCTTTAAAATGTTCTCTTTAAATCCGTGAGGAATTTTTAAAATGAATTCCTGCAGGATATGTTTTCAGCCCTGACGGTTGCAGAGAAGAATTGAGCTTGAAAATGAGGACCCAAAAGTCTAAAAACCTAGAAGGCCTTATGAAGAACTATTGTAGTTTTAAAGTCAATCTTTTAAGAATACAGAGAGGGATGACCTGGTTTTTGAACATGCCTATCAGTGTGGGAAGATTACTAATCTTAAACTTAACAGCATTGGAACAGATTTGAACTCAGGGACAGCTGTTACCTTGGGGACTGAGGTTCATCCCCACCTGAACTGCATAACCCTCGGGAAAACCTTTCCAAGCCTGAGCATGGTCCTGGGTGTACCAGCACTCAGCGCAACACTGGAAGCGGGGCACACTGTGCCTATGTGGTGCCCCTCGGGGACAGCGGGGCCACAAAACACCGGGGCTGCCACCGGTAAAAACCATAACTGAAAGCAGTACGAGAAGAAACAGGTCAATTCACACACAACCATATTTACAAGAGTTAGGAATTAAGGGAAAAAAACCTCAACCAAGTCAAAAGTGTAGGATGAAATTAGCCATATTATCTTAAATCACAAATCCAAACTTCTTAGAACAGTTGTACACCAAATGATACGTACCAGTGTATACATGCGACACCAGCACTGTAGGCACTTGGTGCTAGGAGTACACAACAATGCTAGCCACATTTCCTTTGCTTTGCAATTTTTTATGGGTTTTTTTGAGCAAAATCAAGTTATACACCTGCATATCATTTCAAATGCACTTGCTATTATAGTGCATTGCATTGCATAAGTGAAAGAAACGATAACAAGCTGCTTAATCAAACCTTGGTCTCCTAAAGGAATAAATGACATTTTTTCCAGCTGCTCCAGAATATGTCTCAGCATAAGAATAGCCATTTATGTTTAAACATAGAGAGCTGTCATGTGGTTTACTTTTACTATTAAAAAATAAATTTGTAACAACTGAAGATTAATAGTTTTACAAGCATCACTTCAGGAAGGCACTTTAACAAAGGCTCCGTTGTGGAAGCACTGGACTCCTAGGCAAAATGACAGAGAGAGAGCTCATCGTACTCAAAGCATTGCTCAAAGTGTCATTTCAAAATCTTGGAAAAGCAATACCTTAGTGTAAGCAGCAACATCTTTGTGGACTTATAAACAGTCTTCACTCCCAGCAAAAGTGGATGCAAACTCCTTATTTATTTTATAAGAAAAATAAACAGCTTCTTACTCTGGTAATAAAACACTTTAGATTTAATGGTTTCTATTGGACTCATTTGAGATTGTTATGCGTAATTAATATCACTAATTAGTATCTGTTCCTTTTTAATCAAGTGAAACTCAAGACTGGAAAGTGTTTATGTTATTTRCTTGACCTTTCTGTGTTAATTCCAGAAGCTCCCTAAGGACAGAACATCAAAGACTGAAAACTGCAGTAACTACTTTGTTTTGTTTCCTTTGGCAAATACATTTTGCATATGGCCAATGGATGGGAATGAGCGGTTACATTACTGTCATCTTAAACTTCCGTATAGAGGCTGGACTAGAATAATCCAGGCAATTATTGCTAAAGAATTACTGGAAATAAGCCTGTCTTTTAGCATTTTTATATTTACAGCACAGATCATGTTTCTAGATTTCCTATATATACACATACATTAATGTCTCACTTTTAATTTTGGGAAGTATAATTAAAAAGGAATTTATAGGAGATGAGAAAAAATCTTCCAAACAAATAGAAATAGTGGTCTCTGAGAGTTGAAACAAGAGCCAAACAGAAGTCTTAGATTTCTTGCTTTCCGCATAGCACTATCAATATTTAAGACACAGATGTTTTTCCTACTTCCTTAACATTTATTACTTAGCCAAAATACTTTACTTAAAGAGTAGGGTGTCCATGCAAACTTTCCATGGCTTTTCAGTAAAGCAGCAATTACAAGTGTATATTATCAATTTTTTTTCTCCAAGGCAGAAATGCGTTTCAACCTGAATAACACCACTTTGGCAGAACTGTAGTTAAGCAACACTAAAAGCCACATAACTAAAATTAGCTAGAATTTGCTCTCCCTTTGCATCCCAGGTGATGGAGGTCAGATCTCTAATTCTAGGTATTTTAGGCCTTTTATGGGTGTTTTTAAAGCTGTGTACATTCCTTGGCAAAAATGAATTTTTGTCTTGCATCACTCTTCTGTTACATAAATCCCAAAGAATAGTATCTAAGTGCTGTAAACAAGGGTTGATATATAAACATAAATCTTCTGTATTATCTAAGGGACTAACAATGCTTACTGACCTAATATTAAGTTCAAAACAGTTCAGAATGCTGGAGGTGAACAATTCTAGAAGTACAGCTTATGAAATTGGATTTTAGATCAAAGCGCTCAGCTTCTTACCTCACAACACATGGGAAAATGCTAATTAATAAGCGTTTGTATTGTATTGAGGATTTACAAATGACAACAAGGATCTGTAATTCAGAGATTTGCAAGATAAAATATTTAGCTGCTAAGGAAGGTTACATGGCATCGTCCTCTGTGGCACCTTTTAAAATAGATTAGTCACCTCCCATCACAGTGGTGTGACATACTTATTGCAGTAATAAAGTAGTAGCTTGCTACGATTTTTTTTAAATACAAGACCACATGTGTTTTCATCAAAAGTCTGAGCTACTAACTGAATAATCATATTGATTTCCTATAATACCGTATCAGACTTGGCTAATGGGAGCAAAACAAAAGCTTTGTTCCTACATTATGAGGGTCAATTACGTAAGGGGAAAGTCATTCTCATTTGTTGCGAGCTCCAGGTGTCAAAAGATTTGACAGTCCATCACTACGACCTTACACACAAAGTGAAAATTAAATCCAAAATGGTTAGTAAAAGACAGAGAAGCTGCTTCAGAGAGCTGACTTCAATGACTTGTTCAGTCAGAAAGGGAAAATAACTTAGGAAAAACAGAGAAGCATGAAAGAAAGGCTGAAATGTGAGAAATGCAAATGATTATACAGAGAGCAGCAAGAGGAATATGGAGTGAGGCAATATAGAGGGCAAAGACAGGTGAACAGAGTTTAGTGTGAATATTTTCGTTGGTTTTTAAAAACCTGACTTCTATTTCCTGTGATTCTGAGGTAATGAATTGTTCCACTAGCCCGAAGTGTTTCATATTACAGCTCTTATGTTGTGGGTAACCATAGAGAATATACAGTTCGCTATTTCCCACTGGTAACTGTTTCTAATAACAGATGTGCTAGCATTATTGCACAAGCTTTAGATGCATGTCACACAGCAGGTTTGTTAAACACCAGACAGTAAAATGTCAGTTTTCTTTCATTTTGGTACTTCCATTCAATCAGATTGATTTCGAGTAAATTAGAAAACTGGAAAAGCGTGCCTCTGTGTGTGCATGTGAGAGAGAAAAGGAGTCAGAGAAAGAAAAACCCACTCCCCTTTCTTTGTGAGAATTCAAAAGTGTGGTCGTTTTTATTTTTCTCCAGGTCCAGTGAGTTTGCTGCCCAAGTTACAAACATTGCCCACTGAGAGTGCTCAAATGCACTCCCAAATTTCACTTTTGTCCCAACACATCCRGGGTTTGAAGAACTGTGCTAACCTTTGAAGCACCCTTTGAGTTTGAACAAAAAGGTATTAGATAGAGAAATCTGTTTTATCAGTGCTTTCCACACCCATTTGCTGATTGTAGCCAGATTTAGAAATTCAAAGGTTATTCAATGATTCCTTATTTCTCTGTCTAAACCATGCCAGTGTTCTCTCCTATGACTTCTCACCGGTCTAAGGGTTTAGAACAAAATACATCACTTTTTAAGGGAAGATAAAATATTTCTCAGTGTGTTTTTCTATTCTACGGCTAATGATTTCACTAAGAAAAAATATTAGYGATAAGAACTCTGGAACAATAACTGTCGCATTGCTCTGTGACCTTTCCATGCAGCTGTATTTGGGAACACACCTAGCTCTGGCGCAGAGTACAGTAGAAAAGGAAATAAACCCCAGCCAGACAAACCCACGAGGAGTCCTGCAAACCGTGTCCGACGGCAGAAGACAGAAATGGCTCTGGAGAGGTCCTTTGGCTCTCAGGAAGCAGGATTTAAGGACAAAACTGTTCCTTCTCATATTTAGGAGGTGTCATAGACTAGAGAGCCAAAAGGTTCTCCAAAGGCATTCCCACAGACGCGGGTAGAAGCAGGCAAACCTCTGCCTGTAGCATTCCCTGCCCCTCGGAGAGGAAAAGGGACGACACACCTTCTCCGGCCGCCGCGGAGGCACCGGGGCAGAGCTCAGCGAGGCTTCGGGGGAGTTCGGCACCAGAGAGCATCTCTTCAYACGGCCAGAGACACCGAGGCATACGCGAGTCTGCAGTCCTTAAAAACTAATGCAAGAACTTTGGCAAAAATCTTGTTGCTTTCCAGTTTTAAAAATAACTGCCATTAAAAAACAATTAACAAATAAAACAAACAAAGCCCTCCCCACCGCCCAGCAAACCAACCAAAAAATGCTGACCAAACACTGCAGCGTTTTTTCCCCATGTGTGGACCTGTACTATCACGAACAAATGGTTTAATTTGTACGAGACCAAACAACATTAGCCTGTGCCTCAGCCATCAGTCTCCTCATTAGAGCTACTTCATCAGTACTGAGCATGTAACAGAGCCAGTATTTTTGCACTGCTCCAGTGGCATGACCCTATGTTCTTTACCTTGTTTCAACTTGTTATTTACCTTGGCCCCAAATCCAGATCTTGACCACTGCTGCTTTCACCTAAGTAATGCTAATCTCATCTGGAGTTCCCTGCACTTAGCCTCAGCCCACAAACACAACCTTGCATTTAAGTGAATGTTGCATCATCCTTGTTAAAGGTATCCTTCCTATAGCACTGCAGGAAGGTAGCGTTGCCTCCAATAAACAACTTTGCCTGCACACACTGCATTAAATCAATAACACGCTCTCAAAGTCCAACTTGCAGTTAAAGGACAGCAACTGTTATCCTTTTTGGTTGGTGGTTTTCTTTAAGCAAATCTGCAAAAACTTCAGGACTTCACGATTGCTGTCGAACTGCACGTTGTAGAGCTTGGAACGCTCTAGCAAGGTTCATATTTTCTGATCTGAGAGGCCCCTCTAACTATTAGCAATATAGATCAGCTCTGTAATTTGCAAGCGGTCTAGCTTCCCCTAGTACACGTATACAGAGCAAGCCTGCAGACAGGCTGGAGAATCTCTCTGGCTGCGTGCTTCAGCCCCTCTGAAGTCACTACGTACTTTCTGTCACTTTTCCATCAGAAGGAACTCACAATATATGCCTCTACTTTATGTGTTTTCAATTAAACACAGTAAAATCTTCCATCAGTTATTTCCGTTGGCAGCCCATGTGACTGTCCCAGATTTCTCCCTGCACATTTCAATACTGGCACAGATAACTCATTTTTCACTTGAGCTAAGAGTCTAAATACACTTTACATGGTGCAAAGTCCACAGTTTATCAGCAACTAAACATAAAATAAAACAATGACCAGACAAAATGAAGAACAGGCAGTAATATTTTAATTTGGCTTCCAAGCAGATATTAGAACCATCCAAAAATTATTTTTTTAACACTCCTTTTTACCCAAGATGAAAAAGAAACTACTTCATCTAGAAGGCACCGCATGCTATTTTCCTCCTGGTAGTACAGAAGTAGATTTTTGGTTAGATGTCTTTTGATCACCCAAATGAAGACATTAAACAAGTTACTGATTTCTGTTCCTTGGAGCTGTCACCAAGAGAAATGTAATGGCTCTGGAAATAAGGAACAAGTGAATTGCTCCATTTCTTGCAGGAGATTAAATATACGCTATCCAAAAATAGCTAATGCACATACTTTGCTCTGGAAAATGAAGACAACTTCCAAAATCAAAGGTGTCAGCCAGGGATAGAATTGACACTGCAGAGGCAGCACAGCCAGTCAATGGAGCTGTGAGCAATTTTCATAGCAAAACCCTGGCAAAACACATCCAATTTTGGATATGATCACAAACCCCAAATTCACTCAGTCTCATGAAGCTTTCAGCCAAGTTAAGCCATATACGAGTGGTTTCAGCAGGATGCTGCAGAGCTGTGGAGTTCAGTTCCTAGTAGGTGAGGAAGGAATAGCTCAGCACTTTTCAAAGACTTCCTCTTGGTTCAGTCTGGGACAACCCCATCCCAGAAAGCAGGTCGCTTCATCTCCATGCAGAGGGGGTAAGGGAAACTGTCATTTTGCTAAGCCTTAAGGTGGGGTTCATGGACAGAAAGGGGCACATTTGCTATGCATGGCAGAAATCGGATGCTAGAGAAATCTCTGGCATACAGAAAATTTATTTGTTAATAAAATAGAGGTACAGTTGGAGGGAATAGTAGCTATTTTTGATTAAAACCTCCATTTTTCAGGTGTGTGTTTAGTCTGCAAAGTAAAACCATGGCTATATCAAAGAGCTGTCAGTGACTCACAGAAACTATAGGTAAGGACTTATTTTGGACAAGTCCCCAGGCAACCTGATCTCATTGGAGCAGGAGGTTGGACTAGAGACGTCCAGAGGTCCCATCCAACCTAAATTATTCCATGATTCTGTAGGGTTTCATTTCTTTCCTCAGCACTTAAGATGTATATGAGAACAGAATACTGTGCATTAATACTTTCTCCATTTCTGCTGCTCATTTCTCACCAAAAGTCACAATTTTTAGTGACTACACAATCATTTCCACAGCTGGTAGCTGAGATGTCACACACACACAGGGCATAAAGAATTCCAGGGGGGAAATATACAGCAGTGAAATACCAGGGCCGAGAAATACTTTAGAAGTATGAATCAATGGAAGTGGTTCTAATCAATCTTACATCTGGTTTCAACATTTCTTTCACCATACCTGACCGCCTTTCACTCTTTTGTGATGCCAAAGTATTAGCACATCCATCTCACAAGAGGCAACACGTTGACACATCGTCAGCTTCTAGGTCTTTTCTTGTTCTTTTCCCTGTGAGCCTTTTACCTTGAGACACAGCGAAAGGGAGACATATATGCTGGGAGGAGTCTACGAAAAAGTAATGGGAGATAAGAAAGATCTTTTTTTAAAATGTGTTTAAATGTGTTGCTGCTGGAAAGATAAAGTGTAGGTGAAACTGTGGATCCTGAAAAACATTTAATGTATGACTGCAAAATTTTATATAGCAAAATCTCCAAAGCTTTCCCACAGAAAGAAGCAGAATGCTACTTTAGTGACAAAATTCTGGTCCACTTTTACTTGTATTTCCAGTTTGAAGGCAAACAGACATTCAGAAGAAGCACAGCTATTTCTTTCTGATGCCTTTAAAAGACATACATAGATCTTTCTTTCCAGTGTCTACAAAAGACACACATGAGCAAGCCATAGGGAACAGTGACTAGGCAAAGCGCCTGGTGCCTTCTGTATGAAACCCCAGCTCTCACATTCACCTCTACATCCTTGCACAGATGGTGGAAGTTCACAGAACAGTTGAAGTGCGAGTTACTCGTACACATGTAACAAATTAGAAATAGTGGGAGATACTGGTTCTTTAGCTTTTTCCAAAATTGGACCTTTGACAGCAGGTCTGAAGCAGGGTGGGCAGAGTATTTAAGAGTCTAGCTCCAGTCAGTTCGCCCAGAAATACCACATAAAAGATCCAAGATTAGAAACGGAGAGAGCTGTTTCCTCATCATGAACTCAAGTTCTTCTCTACATAGACTCCCTATACTTAACCTATGTTGTGAAGTGAATGGAGAAAGCAGAGGTCTGAAAGTATCCGGATAACCATAGGACTTGATGGAGACTAAGCATTTTTGAAGTCTGATCTGTAAGAACTAAGGATATTCAGTATCGGGTCCTTCTGCTCCCTGTGGCAAAATGAGGATGGCAATTACTTTCTGGGCATAGCTATTTCAAAGTCAGAAAACTGCCTTGCATATAAGTGTTATTAACTGTTCAAGTCTACAAAAATCGTGTTTTGTAGACTTTTGAAATTGTGAGATAGCTCTTAGATGGGAAAGGAGCTTTGCTATTCTCATGTGATCTTGGCTGAAAATTCACAAGTGTCAAAGAAAGAGCTACACAGGTTTCAGCAAAGCCACACAGGGGTGGATTTAGAGGTTTTTAAAGTTGCATGGTTATAACCTTTGTACACTCCTCACTCGTTTCTTGGCCTGGCCTAGGTCAATGGATTTCGTTTTCTGAAAAGTATCCTCGCTTGGAAAAACTGCAATGAAATAAAACCCAGTGTGGTTTTATTTGGCAAAAACTCATCAGGCAAGTTTTTCAGATTCTAAAGCCAAAATCAGTTTTGTGGTTTGCATAAATATTCTATTTTAATTCCAACCTGCAAATTCACRGGGATTTGGAAAGTAACTCAAGCTTTGGCCCATCTCTATCAGGAAATATTAACTACAGTATATCTGTTATTAGTATTGCAGTTTTCACTGGATATTGCCTTAGGCTTCCAAAGCCTTCACTGAGCAAGACTACTTTGTGCCACTGAAATGCCATCTTCTGGCCAGCCAAATATTTACCCAAGAGCAAAGGCCTTTTCCACAGCGTTGCATTCTCCTTTGAACAAATCATGTACAAAGCTTCCAGCTTCTACACATGCACCTACCCTACCTCGTCTGACTCCAGACTTTGGCTTCTCCCCAGGTACGGTTTCAGTTCCTCAGACCTGGAGTGCATCCATGACTACCAGCTTTATCTTCACAAAGAGAAGCTGCTAATGAGCAATCAAGTGCCAAATGGGCAGCTTTCCAGAAGAGCTGCCTGGCACATTGGACAACTCAGAGTGCTGTTTCTGCAACAGACGGCATTYGGGTAACGGCAGGTCATCGACAAAACTTGTGACAGCAGCTTTATGGACATTCATCCCTGCTATCAGGGTAAACATTTTTATTCTGAACAGTAATATTTAAACTTGAAGGAGTTCAACCTAAGTAAAATGCACGAAATAAATGTTAAATATGTTTAAGAGAAGACACACAATATTTATTTCTGATTTGGGGTATTTGATTATTCTGAACATTCACATCTGAACTGACTGCTATAGTTTAGGAGAGGGAAACAAAGCATGCAACAAAATGCCTTTGCATATGAATTTTAGGTATGACAGGCAACTATTTTAAGATTGCTTTCTCTCTTCTGTCCATCACTGCAATGAGAGAAAAAGGAAGCAATCAATATATCATACAATGTCTTCTTTTGGATACAACAGGCAGCTTTAAGTAATGTAGCTTTAATACACAAAGCTAAAATACTGATTCTGATCATTAAAATTTGCAAATATATCTGCCCGTTTGGAGAAGCAAATGTAAAGAATGACTAATATTATTGCTTTCCTAAATTAAAAAATGAGCAAATTACAACTTTCATAAAGGTTTTAAAGGTCAAAAATACCATCAGCATTCTGCATCAGTTTTGTTGTTAGTCAGTTCCCTCATGTAGTTAATAAAACAGCCCTCAAAACATTTCAAGGTAGTGCATGCTCTTCGCCCTCACAATGAGTCATTTTCTGAATACTCGGCTCTTCCTTTAAATTCAGTTGTATAATATTTTTTTAAAACTTTCTGTTCTAATTCTTATTTGTGGAAATTGAGCCTTGGCTCAGCCTTACTGTGCAAGGTGGCTGCAACTGTGCTCCTTCCACTAAAATTGCCTAGATTTCTGCATCAGTGGAGAAACAGCAATTCAAAGTGGCTGTTAGCAATACACCAAACTTATTAAGCAATAGGAGAGAGAAGGAAAAATATTTAAGTATTTAAGGATGTGGAGTTACATCCTCAAGAGGTTTAGACCTTGACATGTGACATAAATCACAAAGTGTGCTCAACTATTTGCACGTTCAGTTGGAACTTAGTGAAAAATTCCCTTAGAAAGAGGGGAGGGAACATTTGGTAACACTGAATCATTTAATTTTAACTTTTTATTTTTTAATTCTTGGAAATCATACAGAACAAGAAAAGAAGAAATCATCCAGTCCATTCTCTTGCTCCAAGTCAGGATCAATTATATCTCAATCATTCCTGATAATACCTGCCAAACTTATTCTTAAAGACTTCCCATAATGGAGTTTCCTTAAGCTCTCCTGGCAACTTATACTAGTGCCTCACTATTTTAATCATTAGTTAGGTTTTCCTGATGTCTAGCCTAAATTGCCCTCACTGTATGGGATGTTTCATCAGAGTTGTTTTCATGAATAGAGAGCTTTATTATATTAAAAGAAGTTAGCATGCAAAAAAATTCTCATTTGTAAAGAAAACATTTTAAAAAGGGTTTATAGATGCTTACTGAAAAAAAAACCCACCCACACCCAAAAAAACCCCAAACAACATCCCCCCCACACCCCCGCAAAACCAAAGGAACAGCATGACTGTTGCCAGTGCCCATCTAAGATATAAGAGAGTCCAGTGGGGCAAATTCCTGCTCTGAGTAAGAACAACAGACCAAAGGTACAGATTTCACATCCTGGAATAGCCACTGGCTTATTCATTAGGTTACTGCTTGGACAAATTAGCATACAACCTGGGCCCCAAAACGGCCCTGGGAAAGAAGAGCAAGAGAATTTAGAAGTAGTTCTCCAAACTCAAGGAGTGTGAATTAAGCAGGGTCAAACCTTTATCCTGGAGAAAAAACCTGACATGCTTTTGCACCTGGGTTTTTCCACCTTGCCCCAGAAAAACTATTTATGGCTAAGAACAAGATAGAAATATCCACTCCTTGCTGGCTTAGCAATAGTTATCCTTCACTGAGAAGCAACGTATGAGTCCCATTCCTCTGCAGCACATTTTCAGTGACTGGCTCAGCGGTCTCCTTTCAGTTAGCTTTTGAGGGTACAATTTTTTGGCATATCGCTTTTTCCATCTCTTGTGCAGGAAGTGTGGAGTCCAAGCTGGAAAGGCAATAGGGTGCCTTAGGCTATACTGCATGGATCTAGGGCCTGTTCACTAGGCCACAAAAATGGCTGGATTTTTATTACAAGAGCCGATAACACATTTTAAAATAAATGAACTCACAAGCTGGAGGTCTTCATATTCCCCCCTCCCCTTAAAAAGGGGGACAAGTCAGGCCCCCTGTTTTTGGTTCTCTGCTGAGGCCACTGGCCTCGTCACAACTCTGCATTATCAATAATAATATCCAGTAACAACTGCAAGAAACCCTTTTCACTGCTTCCAACAGCACTTTGGGTGAATCACATCTGCAGCTCTCCAAGGGGAACAGTTTTTCCAGTGCTATTCCCCAATAAAGAGCCTTAATTCCAGCAGATTGGAGACAATGCCAACAACAAACCCGCCTGTGCTGCAGCTAATTTTAGAGGATGAACAGATGTGTTTGGTATCAAGAACACCAATGGATAAGGCATGTGTATAACGAGCATAGCTTATGAATAATAACAAATAAAAATAAAAAAGCTAAACAACAAAAAAACCAAACATTACTTGATATCTGCTGGAAAGCTCAGCAGAACTCGCATGGGTTCACATGAGGGAAGGTGTCCTGGTTGGAAAGCAGCTTCAGGACACAGCACAGGGACTCCCTGGGTGCACGGGGCAGCGCGGCACCGGCACGGCAGCCTCAGGCCGGGCACGGGGCTGCAGCCATCCGCCCCCTCACCACCACTTAATTCAGTGCAGTGCTGCATGGATGTGGCTATGCAATATCATTTCTGTCTGATCTACACATCTCCGTCCTAAAATGTGTCTGTGTTAGCATGACAGGGTGCAAGCAAATCCACACAGATGGTAGAGAGTGCAGAAAGCTGTGCAAAATACTGTAAAATAGAAAGTGGTTTCCTTACAGTCAATGGAACGATGCCAGTGTATAAGTAAGCAAATGAGATTAGAATTAGGACATTACTTATTCACCACCTAGAAGAGTTAGGCAGTGTAGATAGTTGTATTTTTTTTAAAAAAATCCATTGATTTAGCCCAATTCTTCAAAAGATGGAAGTAAAACAGATAAATACTATTTTAAATCAAGGATTTAAACAAATAAATTTATTGATTTAAATACTATTTAGTGATTCTCAGTCTGCATCCTAATTTAGCGCCTTGCAAGAGGCAGTTCCTCTCAGGCTGCTTGAAATGAACAGAAGCTACTTTTGCACTTTAAAAAATAGTCTAGGAGAAGAAAATTGCAAGAACATTTTCAGGTTAATGAGTATGAATTACAAAAATTCAAGAGGAACATGACACTAATCACTAAATCAATGCAACTCAGAGCAAAGTTTTGCCTTGAAAGTCTCTTCCCCTAGCTATTGCGACAGAGGGTAAGAGTAGCAACAAAAGAAATATTTGTCAAATAATTTACACTAAAAAAAAGAAAATGGAATTCATCAAATCAGGCAACAATTATAATGTTACCAGTCCCAGTGATAAACACTTGGGGCTAATTATGTGGGCTTTGAAGATAGCTTGGGAAGTGTCTTGCCTTATTTCTAAAGAATACTGGATGTGCCTCTATGCTTTTGTTTATGATGGAATATTTGCTGTGGAGCCAATGCTGAAACAATCGTGCAGAAACTGGCTTAAAAGATAAGGAGCATTCAGAAAAGAAGGAGCATTCAACACATGAGCCAGGACAAGAAGGGCTTCTTGGCACCTGTGTTGACATAACTGTTTTGCCAGTGGTGAGAATCTGTGGAGAGACACCACTAACGAGCTGCTGAAGATCTATTCTGGGGAAGATGAACAAGCCATAAGACACTACAGACTGACTCAAGGTGACAAGCTTGGCACCTAGGCGTACTGGAGGAGCTAAGTCATGTCCACATCAAGACTTATGGGAATGCCAAGAAAAGATGGGTTAGAGTTTACCCAGGTCTCCATTTAAAGTCAGTCCTGCAATCACCACAAATTCTTTTGACAAAGAAATTATATTTTTTCCATTGCTGAAAAAGCTGCTTTGGCATCGCTACCTATCTGTACTTTCCCAGGCTTCCAGCAGGTCAGCACAGCAGGCACTGGCTGCACAAGCCAGGGCAGGAGCACAACGGCGCAAGACACACAAGGTGGCCAGGTCCCACCAGAAGTTCAAATCATGGCCCATAGGCACCTCAAACACCACATCTCCTCCAGGGCATTCAGACATGCCTTTGGACATGGTCAGATTAATGCATAGCACAGCTGTTCTCTCTTCTCACAGGGGTAAACAAAGAGCTGCCAGAGAAAACCACTTTCCCTGTACAGCATCGAGCTCTGCTGGTCCTCCAAACCCCAGAAATGACACTGCATATTCTTGAGTGCCATCTACTGGCACCACATCCGATGCCAGTTTATATCTATACACTCATCCACCCACTTTCCCCCTGACTTCAGAGTGATGAGATGGTATCACAGAACCACATCTTTCAAAAAGGTTGAAACACAAGAAAGAACAAATGGCCAAAATATCCCCTCTCCATCTACTGTGTTCCCATATGCATAGTCCCCACTCACTGTGTTCCCACTGCTATGGGATGGAGAACTAGATATCCTGCTGGGCGCTCTGGGATCGGCTGTCACTCAGGCACAGCCTTCTTCTGGCCTCTGGACTCCTTGGACTAGAGGGGGAAGAAGCGGGAGAAAGAAACAAAGCTTTTCTATAGACAAGCTAAAAAAGACAGCATTGAAATCTGTAGATCAGTAGTCCTTATTTTTCCACATACTTTAATAACAGCAATATACTTAAAGGAGTTTGACATGTAAAAAAAGTCATCACTGGTCATAAGAATTATCATTTTGTTGAGAAAAACAAGTAGCAACATTGGACGCCAGTCCAAATTGCCTGCAAATTCACATGTCTGGTTTCTAGGTAGGACCCCTTGAAGCCCCGCATGGATGCATTACCTTCTCCTCTAGTTCCCTCTGCTACATCTGTCTTACAGTACTGTGCCCCAAACAGCAGTTATCGGCCCCAAACACAGGCTTGTTTTGCAAAGCCTTATCTGAAACGGGCTTAGAAACTAGTGGTACCTGCAAGCTACAGCATTCAGCCATTCAAAACTCTCCCCTTAAGCAAGAGGGGATCAATTTTAAAGATAAAATGAAACAGACTTTCCTCTTCGGGGAAGTCAGAACACAAAAATGAGCTCTGCACCATCCCTCAAAGGGACAGTCAAGACTCGTAAGTCTAGAAAAGGGAACAAAATGTGACCTTTTACTGAAGGCCACCTTCTGCCAAGTTCAAACACAAGACAGTCGGCAAAAGCATCGCAGCTGAGCTCGACTTTGCAAGGGCTACCAACAAAAAGCCCAAAGCAACCAACCTAGAGAGGTTTCTCACCCACAAAGCTCTCATGGATTTCAGGTTGTTGCTTCTTAAACACGGTACATGGCAGGCGGAGGCAAATAGGAAATGCTTCTAGCGCATGGGACCAGCGTAACATTTCCTATCTGCTAAGCAGAGGGTTGACATTTCCAAGTATTATATCTATTTTGAAAGTATCATTGAATAAAGAAATATCTTCCATGAGTATTTCTGTAACCTCCCCTCCGCTCATACTTTCTTCCCCAGGCACCTTTACTCCTAGACAAGTGTTACAGCCCTGGAGGAAGCTCGGTTTTGTACTTGCAAATGCAAATATTAACAGAAGCAGCCTGGCTAATATTTCTTCTTTTGGCAACACAACGTGAGCTTCTCACCTACAAGTACAGCCGTTACAGTTTGAACAGCAAATACTAAATAACAGTGGAAAACTGTTCAGAATGAATCCAGTAAAATTTAAAAAAGATGGAAAAAAATGATTATCAGTACTAGAGGAAGAAGAAAATAGAGTAAATTAGTAGAACTAGAACAACACAGTTTAAGCTTAATTTTAATGAATTAGAGAATAGAAGATGCTTTCCAAACTGTTAAATTTGTAGGGGTCTGGTACCACCCCACTGAGATGCTGGAGAAGTGTCGTCTCCCACGGAGACATTTTGATCCTGTCCATTACGAGTGCAAATTCTTTAGTCTGTTTGGTCTTTTTCTTACTCTTATTCCATTGGTTTTGTTTTGAAGTCAAGCACGTCTACCTACGTCTACCTACCAACGGCGCACCGCGATTTTGGTAAAGCAGCAAATAAAAACCCGTTTTACCTCACTCGCCTCCGCCTGCTTCGGCTTCCAGCGACGGGTGCTCCGCGCGCTTTCGTTCCCGAAGCGGCTTTTAACAGGCTCCGCATGGTTCCTCTGGCTCCGTTCGGACGTCGCCTCTGGGTTTTTAACCGCCTTCCCAAGCTGGAGGCCGCACGGAGGCGCCGGCCCGGCGGGATGGCGGCGCCCCAGGCCCAGCTGCCTCCACCGACACCCGGCTCGGTCGCTCATCCAGCTTCGTATTTTAAAGCCGGGCGAAGGTAGGAAGGAGCGTTTTTGTTCCTCTCCGTAAGCAAACGGCTTCCGTGCCTGGCAGCACGGGCCGCAGGGTCGTTGCGTGGGCGCCACGGCCTCGCTCAGCCCGGCCCGGCCTCATGCCCACGGCCGCGCAGCGCAGAGCGCAACGGTGCCGTTCGCGTGGTAAATAAAGGCATTTAGCCAGCAGGAGACACCTATTACGTACCTTTTCGACCACCCTTCTTTTATTTTGTGCCTTTTTTTGCTGCCGTTTCGGCTTTAAACACACGGTGCCAGCCCCCTCCACTAATGCGGCGCAGGTTGAGGGGGGCCGACGCCGAGCGCGTCCCAGGCCAAAGGCACGAGCTCAGCAGCGTCGGGCCGATCCCAACACCGTCAGGCCACAGCCGAGCCCTCACTCCACTCCCGCGACCGGCAGGCTGAAAAGGTGGGAGCGAGGGCAGCGCCTGGCATTGGGCATGGCTGCGGGCTTGGAGCGGGAGCCAGGACGGAGCAGGGAGCAGCGCTGCCGGCCTGGCGCCGCGCGCAGGCCGCCTGCTCCAAGTGTTCTGCACCACTTTTTTTATAGCGTTGCCTTTGATGAAGTTTTATGAGGAAAAAAATCTTTAAAAAAGCCAAAGAGAAAATTTTGGAACAAAATTTGATTTTTTTTTTTTATTTTTTAAGTGACACATTTATATATACATTCTTATATGAATATGAAGAAGCTGCTAAAAGTTAGAATCCGCTTCTGGTGGCTTATAAACTTTGACGATCACAGCTGAAGTTTCATATACTGAATATTCTGTATGACTGAAATTACCTGTTGTTGAGAGTAGTGTTTTGTTACTTTCAAATGTGCTATTTTTAACCTTGACTTTTGCAGCCTTTGTGCAATTCCTGCAAGCTCAGCGTGTGCATAGATTATAAAGCAACCCAAAGGCACGACTTTGCAGGTTTTGCGCTTGATCGAGACGTGCCATCTAGAGCAATGCACTCACCGGCTTTGACTCCAGACGGGCTCCAGAGGTGGCCGCTGCCACCTCAGCCTCAAGGACGCTCTCCTTGCGGCACGCGGGAGCAGCGCGTTCCTTGAGCGCTGACGCCGTCGTCCGCTCTCTGGTTATTCCTGTAAAGCAGGACTGAACACCAGAATGGTGAGAAGCGCCCTCAAGCTTTTTACCAAAACGAAAGTTTCACAGAAAGGAAATTTTAGAAATTCAGATGAATAATACCAGAAGCATTTATGTAGTGATGTTCTTGGAAGGTGTAAAAGATCTCCCTGCATAACTTCGTTGCTAAATGAACACACTGCAGTTTTACCCTGTAAATTATTGTTGATCTTCCCGATCTTACAACTCGGCAGGAGTTTTGTTTTCCACAAATGAAACCAGAACAATCAGCAGTGGAAACTTAGGGAATGAACTGTGTTTCAAGCCCAAGGCGGTCAGCAGACACATCTAATAGCGCCAGGTCGCCGGGGACAGAGCAGAGCCCAGGGAAGGCAGCAGGACTGGGAGCACCTGGGATTAGATTTCACTGCTTCTGAAAGCAGAACAATACATCTGTTAAAGCCTGGACTTTCAGGGACCAGAACTAAATCAAAGCAACTAGAGCTAGCCATAACTGACGCAAGAGGAGGGGGCAAGGGGAAGAGAGAGAGACACACACAGAAATGGGAGTAAAAGGAAGGGAGTAAATGTAAGAGGTGTTGCAGTGCTTAATTTTGGTATTTTAATAATGCTTAAATATTTTATTTCATCAGTTAAATTTTTTCAAATAGCATTTTTGTTTAAAAATCAATTCAATTAAAAAAGAAAATATTTCCAATGTTCTAAATCTGAAAAAAAATAATATAATATTTCTGAGGCAAAGAAAAATGGTTCAGAGTTGACCTGAAGCAAAGTGTTCCCCCTGCTGCCTGTTCTCCAGGACTCAAGAATAAGAAAGAAGTCATAGCCGTTTTTTCTGCCTTGTTCTGCTCAGTCACCAACTAAAATCTCTATTTCTCCAGTTCTATTTAAGGACTTGTCTTGAAGTTTCACATGATTCTCACTCCTCTTGCGAGGCACAGTGATTCCCACATCACTTTCTCAAGTGCTCCATCTCAGCCAGCTGTACTGTAGCCATGCAGTATTTGTCAAATTTGCCTGCCTAAATGTAGTACATTGCACATATCCTTGTAAAATTTTATTTCTTTTTYTTTTAAACTCTCCTTCAGCTCCTTTTTTAGGACCCAAGCAGAAGAGAAAACAGAAATCTTCATCTTACCTTTCAAACAGGAATGCAACCTCATAAAATAGCAGTAAAGATTCTTGTGTGCTGTTACAAGGTCAAACACTGATGTAGGTTCACTTAGAGGTCACTCATCCAACAGATGCTTATAATGAGCTTAAAAGCTTGTCCCTCACTTAAATAAAATTGTGCTTTGCTTTTAATATAATATAACTTAATTTGAAAGAGAGAAAACCTGGGAAGAAATAAGTTTTTAAAATCCTAAACCAACAACTAAATTCAGGTGTTTTTCCTGCCTATCTATGATCAAATAAAGAGCCTGGAGTCTTAAGATGTAATTTGAAGAGTTGGATTCATGGTCATATAAGAAGAAACATGCCTTTCTATTGATTTGCCACTGTTACTCATCTTTTTACTGTTATCAAAAAGACAGAAATAGAATGAACAGACAGCTAAACAATAAGGAAAAGTTCTGCAGCTGCTTAAAGCCAATAAAATAACTGTATTATTGACAAGGTTATCAAAATGTCAGATGTGCCATCTCAGCTGGCATTCTTTTTTGCCTTTTTATTAAAATCTCATTACAAAGTAGAATAGAAAAGCCAGGCAAGCAGAGAGTTTAGTATTCAATCCCTTTTCTGACCTAATTGTTTAGAATGTCTTTTTAAAGATTGGTTTTCAATTTGCATCTTTACATAAAGAAAATGCGTACAGGTTAATGGCTTCATTGATTTATTTTTTGCATACAGGAATCACTTCTCCTCTGCCTTAGACACACACTTTCTCTCTYTCTCTCCCCCACGGTCCTATGAGAAACAGCAGGCTTCTGAAAGAATATTCTATTTCCAGGCTCAGTTTAACATTCATATTCTTGTTCTGTACAAATATGCTCCCAAGATCAGCACAGAGAAGAAGATGCAAGAATGACGTGCAAGCTGCTCCCGTTTCCTGGCGCAGATGTGAAGCACTGCATCATACTGCATCTCTGGGCAGACTTATTTCTCACGTTACAACGCAAAGCATTGCTAGATTAGTTCTTCCTATGGCTGCTTTCACTTTTCAGACAAAAAGATCAGAAAACCCACATTCACTGGGTTTATCTAAAGAAAGCCTACTTTGTTCTACCATTGTTCTACTAACCCTATTCAAATGACTGCGAGGGGAAAAAAAAAAACAACCAAAACCAAAACCTGAGTTTAAATGAAGACGCCAGTGACAACACAAACACATTACACCTCTGTCACCTGGTGTGAAAGTTCTAAAATTTGTAGTTCCCAGCACAGGTTTATCTGCTGAGATCTGTGGCACTAAATGTGGTATTGCCTTGGCAACATTTTTTATACTTTGATTAAGGAGCAACTGATGCAATATTTCAGGAGATGAGGGGGGGAAAAAAAAAAAAGGTTTGATACCGAGAAAAACATTCTGGCTGTTCTGTATTGTCCTTGAGGACTTTACTGTGTGCCGTCACTAACTGCTTAGCAACAGATTGATAGTGGCTTGCAAATCAATCCTTTCGGAGCAGAAAGCACAGTATACAATGCTGTGTGTTCCAATTCAAGAGATGCTATTGGGAAGCTATATAAGCATCAATTACGGTTTTTTTAGATGTAGTTAATTATAGTTGGGAGAACTCTGATCACAAATCAGCTTTCCTTACTCCCCCTTTTGCCTTTTAAAAATCACAAGAGAATTACTATAGATTAACAAATTAGAAATTGCAAAAATGTAATTATCCAAAATTAAGATGAGTTGGCAAGCACTGTTTCAGGATGGAATTGTGCCAGAAAAGTACAGGAAGGAAAACTGGCATCCTTTAAAGTTTTAAATGTAATTGTAGTTATTTTGCTGGGCATTTTTTTTTCCATTATAAAATTCCATTTCTTAAACAAGGTTCTATTTGCAATAATTCCCCAGAAGTTTGGAAAAAACATGCACAGAAATCAAAACAGAAAAAAATAGACAAAGTAACATGGAATGGAAAGAAATTAAGGCAAACAATACAATCAAAATAATATACACTGGTTAGAAGTTATACTGCAGGCTGGGATGAGCTGTCTGGGCATGGTAACGTTTGGTTTTCTGCAAGGACGAAGATTTGAAGCAGACGTGAATTGTAGCTCATGAAAAATCACCCAAGTCCAGCTAATTGGACTCTTTCAACTTTTCTCCCGCACTTTAACTCATTTGGCGATAGCAACAACCAAACAACTCCAGCCACAGATTCCACGCCGCTTCCGACGCAGCGGAGCGGGCAGCAGAGGACCACCACGGTGCAGCACCTGCAGATCCCCCCTTGGTGCCGGGCGCCCGGCGGCACAGCCGGGTGCCCATCCAGGCTGGAGCGAGCCCGGCACCCGGCCGGCATAGCTGTGGCTGCGCTCTTGCTCTCCAGAGCCTTCGCTCAGGCTGTCCCATCGCAAGCCAGGGGGACGACGGACTGATGGCACGTCCCACACTACCTTTTCTGTCGTTATGCCTTAGGACTATACAGCTAATGCAGTAGGAATATTTCCACCAACCCAGTGAACGTTTTTCTGGCCCTGACTGTTACTAACGCTGGGGCCGGTAGCTGTGAACAGGACAGGTGCTGAGACCGTGGGCAGGAGGAAAGCCCTTTACACATTTCAACACCAGACATTTCTAAGCAATTCCCTGATCTATATCAGTGTTTATCTAAAAATGCAAATATTCAAAACCACATGAAAACAAGTGTGGCTCACAAATGAAGCGAAGCCATGCACCTTTCCGATAGCTAGGCAATCCTTCAGGTGCCTTGCACGGGCTCATTTAACGCAACACATCTGTTCTTCAGCTGATGAGCAGCTACAGGGGTGGAGAGGAAGCGTCGTTCTTCCCTCCTCGAGGAAACCCCGCATTACAACCAAAGCAGCAAACAGCAGCTCAGAGACGAGCCTCTGCCGTCACTTGCGCGCTTAGTTCTGATTTCAGCATTGAAGTGCGATTACAACATCAAAAAAAACAGGTGAGAACGAAAGAAGGGAGGGGAAACCAGGAGAGCGGTTAGTGCTGTCTCCTGTGGTCACGATATAGGATGCTCTTCTGCGSTAATCACTTTTGCCCAGTTGTGTCCGCTGCTATACATATTGCTAAACCAGTAAAAGAATTCAAAGCATCACGCCCATTTCCAGAGCTCTAAGTAATGAAAATTCTCCCCTTGTTAAACAGAACAGCAGGAATAACCAGCTGAAGGGCTGCACCTTCAAAGAGGTTCAAGGGTTCAAATCCCACCGAACTCCCCAAGAGCTGAGCACCTCGCACCTTTAAGAATCTTGTAAAATCCTAACCAAAAACCCTAATCAGGAGTTTTTGGAAGAGCTGCTGCACAGAAGTAACTAGTGCTGCAGTTCTTCCTACGGCTTACAGAAAGACACTGCGCTGCAAGTGCACCCTATGGCACTGTTTTATCTATTTCTTTGTACAGGAAAGCAACATATCCTTAATATGTGATCTTTATAAATGATACATCTGTTTAATGCATAATACACATCTCCCTGTATTGCTTCAGTGACTCTGTTAGAAGTCTGCTACGCAGTCTAAAATCTCCATAAGACGGATTTTACAGAGAGGTCTTAAAACACAAGTCTAATGGTAGTTTGAGTATCTAAACATTACTGCCATTGCTGCAACTGCAGGGCAGACATGCTAGGAGTCAACCCAGAGGTAGCTTCACAGCGGTGCCGCTGAATATTCTTCGCAAGAGAGATTAGCCAGAGCCAAACCTCTGTCTGCACATCTATTCTCCACCTCCATAATCCTACCAGCGGTCTCAATTAAAAATGACTGTGCTTGAGTGTGGAGTAAAATGCATATAGTCAGTCTTCTGATTTTGGGGTACTTATCTAAGTTGTTTGCATTTGCAAAAGTAGACTGGAAATCAGGCCACTCGGTGAGATTTCTTATGTCTTGCTTTTGACTGAGCGAAAATGGTGGAAGTGGCATTCTGACATTTTAAAGTCATAGCCAGTGCCTGAAGAATTCAGCATTGCGTCAACTTACAAATATACCCCTTCAGTTTTTTAATACCGCGGGTTTTATTATTGGTTGGTTCAGATTCTGGAGGGTTAATATTTTATCTGAAATAACAAAATTAGAAATTGCAATGCACTGATATGAAGAACTCATCTGTGTACTGGCATTCAAAGGTAATTTCATTTCTCTTTTGCAGCTTCCCCTTGAAGTTGAGACTAGAAGCTTCCCTCTCCTGTATGTATCTTATCAAAACACTCTTTCATATCTCTGTAGCCTTCTAGAATCCCTCAACTATATTCCTTTAAATTCTATGCTAATTGAATTTAAAATTAGTCCCCAGCAGGGGCTAAGTAGAAGCCAGCTGATTTAATGGTCAGATAATTAACAGCTCTGTATTAACTAGATCTTCTAAACAAATGTTTTTACCAAAGCAAGCAGACTGTCATACTGGGCATACTTTTTCTTTTCTTAAGAAAAAGTGAGAAACACAGTTCAGTGCTATTAGTGAAAATGCCAGTTTCCCTGCCATGGAATGATTAAGCATGTTTGYTCTTTTTTCTCCAGACAGAAGCAGCTTTGTGGGCTCCCTCAGTTGGATTTTCTCTTAGTAATTTCTTGCATGTTTTTAATGTCTGATAACTGTATCTCTGCCAGTTTTGAAGTACATTCATAGCAGACCAGGTAAAGCATTATGCCTTTTGTAGCAGGCAAACGTTTGATTATATCACAGTATTAATTCAAATCAGCTTTTCAAACTGAGAATCCATCTCCACAGTGTGTTTTGGAGCCATGGAAATGCCAGCATTTTTAAAACAGAAGCCAGCCCACATGGATGCAAATATAAAAGCATAGCTGCACCTCATGTTGGTATGTAAAACCACTTCTAAAACGTAAAATAAGCTCTCCTGGAGAAGCCATTACAAATAGCTGCTTCTGCAACAGTAACACTTCTCAGGGCGCGTGACTTTTTATATCCTTCATTAATTTAGTCACAGTAGTGGAAATCTAGTATGTACTTCAACATTGGGAAATGCCTTCTCCACAGAGGACAGGAGAATTTGTCTAACCTGTGCCCAAAATGCTTCCCTGCTTTAGGCATCACTTCACTGTATTTTCTTTCAGAATAATACCCTCTTTTACCTGTGTTTGGATGCATGATAACAAAATCTCAGGTCCCAGACTAAGTTATGGCTCTTTGTTTAGCATGCATTGGACTTTGGTATTGCAAGTCACAGTCTGTTACCCCAGAATATTCCCGATGGGGTCAAGCCTGGCTATGAAATAATCCAGTCCAATAACCCAACCCAGTAATGCCGTGTGACCTGCTCTGGGTTACGCAGCATCAGACCAAACGTAGGCCTTGATCTTTCAAACGCTCCAAGCTTATTTTATTTTTCTTCCATTACTAGTTCTGTTTATTTCAATGTGTTTAACTTTTAATAAATAATGAAGTTAAGATGTATGCTCAAAGGTTTGTAAGGGGAAAGTCTCATAAAGAGAGCTATGTGAGCTGAGTTACACAGCCTCCTCCTACCTGTTCCCACGTAGACACCAGGTTCCCTTCTCCTCCTCCCAAAGGATCAAAAATACTATTATTCYTTTCCAATGTAAAAGTGCAGCCAGAAGGGGGGAAAAATAAACAGGCAAACCTGCAACAGCATCTTCCTCAACAAGGGGAAGAAGAGATTCCAACACCACTGTAACCCTTTAGTTGTGAAATACATAGACAAAAAAGTGAAAAATACAGACAGAGAGTACTTAATCATTAAATACATATACTTTTTTTTTAAGCATCTCATTTGCTACATTATGGCTTAACACGAATGAAGGAGTAGTTAGTTCCTTTGTTCTATTTTCCCATCCCTAATGTCCCTGTTTCTACTTGCCTTTGATGATTTGGCCCTTATTATGGGTGTTTGGTACAGCATTTTTCCCTACAGTGGAGGAAAAACACAGGCATAGTGGAACGCAGCCTGCTGAAAAAGCTTTCTGAATATGGCAGGATTGTATAAATAAGAGCATTAGGCACCTAACAACACACTTCAAGATAGCAGCTGAAAATACACCCCCCTCTCTCGGTGCATAAGAAGTTGTTAGGGCAAGATCTTAACTGTTCAGGAATGTGACTCCTATTACCTTATTCATATAAAATAATGCCCTATTATTTTATTCATATTATGCCTTGGGGGTACCATAATTACAGATTAGCAATATTATAATTAACTACAACTAATTAGGAGGGGGAAACAAAAGGAAACAGAACCATATCTGTTATCTTTTACTAAGAGTCCACACGCTTCTCTGTAGCAACCTTTTAAACAGGACCTAAGCAGTAGAGAGTAAGACCACCTCCAGCTGAGGTGCTCTGCATTTAGGAAAGCCATCTCTCAGCAAATACAATTCCAAAGTAACAGCAAGCCCTGTCCTCGTGCCTCAGAGCTGTTTAAAACAAACCCCAGGTGGTCAAAAACCTGCCCTTCGTGAAASGGGGGGTGGCTCCTACATGGCATACTGCAGAAAGCAGGGATGATTTTTGTAGTGGTGTAGTGCAGTCTCAAAATATTAAATCCAGTTTCTTAACTACAGTTGGGCAAACCTTTTTGAGTCCATGCTGATGAAGAGACCAGGCTGAAGCATGAAGCAGCATCCCTCCTCTTCTTACTTTACTTTTTCACGCAGGCTGATGGTGTGACTGCGAAGGGAAGAGTGAAGCAAGCACAGCATTCACAGGTGTAACACTCCATGCTCAGCCACAACATTTACATTTTTCTTCCACCATCTTATAGGAGAAGCAAAATGCATTTCAATTGCTGAGGCAGATCAGGTGTTTAACTGCAATCACTCTTTAATTTGCTCAACACCTTCAGTTCATTATTAGGTAGCATGCTAGGGAACAGACTGTAAGCTCCTAATCACCTATGTTCATGCAAGGCAAAATCACTAAAGCACAAATGAAACAAATTTTCTCATTGAAAAAAAAGGGGTTTTTGATCAATATTGAGTTCTGTCAGATTCAGAACATGCTCTTCTATGCATTTCTTTTCTAAAAGAAAACTTCAACCCTAGCTGTCAAAGAATTTTTATTTGACCAGTCACAAGGAGTTATTCTTCTGTCACCCTGGAAAAGGCAATTTCTCTATATTTAATAAGGACATCACCTAACTACTGCCAGAGAGCTAATTAATTCCCCATAAGCAACTCCTTGCTGATTCCAGCATAGGAGCAGCAGGCTTGTTCCTCCCACTCAGGAAGGACTTTCTGTCACACCTACATCTCCTCCGGTCGCTAGTCTTCAAGAGACATAACCAAAACTTCCTCTCTTCTCACCCTGGGTTGTAGATCCTAGAAACAGCTTCCCTCCACACCTTCTGCTTAAATACCTGCCCCAGGAAATCGCCTCTTCCTGCACTCCCACCCAAACACCCGCTCCCAGCTGCAGCCCATCGTTGCCCAGGGCTGGCTAGCTCAGGGGGCCTCGTGTCCCCTCATGCTGGCCCTGCAAACGCAAATCTGGTCTTACTCAAACAGGTTTCTCTGTGGCTAGTTGGTTAAGAACAGGTTGCCTTCACAGATTTGTAGAAACTCAGCTTGTTTTTTCAAAGAAAATCATGTTTCTGTGAAGTAGTGTGGTGCTTCTGACACAAGTGCCTTCTTGGTCCTAAACCGAAAACATCCTCAYGCTTCAAAAGTCATCACTTTCAAAAACAAACATCCAGCATGGTTTCTGTATGTATTCCCTTCTCTCTCTCTTAGATTTACAACCTGCCACATGTAATACATTTAAAATTTGCAATTAAATACTTCCATCTAATATGCTATGCAGAGTGTAGAAGCATTTCTTAGATGCCTTGTAGGTATCTTGCTAATTGAAGAGAGACAGATTTTTTTAGAAATCTCCTTAGTTTCTTACTTATAAATAAACATCAGAAAACATAAGCCCAAAATACTGTTTTCTATGGAAGGTGTATAAAAATGGAAGATCTTAAATTTAGTAAGGGGACATCTGTGCTGACTTTATATTACAAAAATAATATAATTACAAGAATTTGTTGGAGACAATCCAAGGATAGCTTTGAGCAAGACTCAATGGACTCAACGACCTCTCACGGTCCCTTTCAGCCTATATTACCGTGCTTCTGTGATAAAAAATTCTGCTGATTTTGCCAGCAGCCATTCCTACCCCAGCAGACATGGATTTACAGTAGAGGCATACACCTCACAGCCATCATCTCCTTGGAGGAAATCTTCATTTGGACTATTAGTGGAGCTAGAAAGAGATGTGTCAAGGCTGACAATGGGTATTGGCTGTAAGTAAAACTGGTGGGATTTTAGAAAATGCTAAGAAATAGATTATTATTCTATAAACAACGTAGTCCATTTTTGTTTTATGATAGAGCCATCACTATTCTCTGTTCTCTATTCCACAGACTCCTTCCTTTCGGCTCCTGATGGTAGGAATTCTGTTTCTCATGATTTGTATGCTACTTGCAGCAAGTGCCATTTATAACTCAGACAGACTGTTTCCATTTTTACTTAGACCAAACTCCATTGGTTTCTGCGGAGAAATCCCTGAGCTGCCTAGGCAAGAGGAAAATTAAGCATCTCCAAGTAGATATATTTCAGCTTATGTAACCTGGGGATTTAACCCCGGTTTTCCTTCTCCTCTTTTGTCCATTGTGTTTAAGCACTCGGGTTGAACGCTTGGATTTTACTGAGGTATTTATTCACTTTTTCCAATGTTCTGTCTTTTTCATGGCGTAAAGTGCATGAAAAAGAAGAAAATGCAAATGGAATGAGTTTAGTGTGAACGTAGGAGATGATAAACGGATATAATCAATTTTGCAGAAGGAAGAAAACTGATCTAATGTAATGCTAGGTACAGAAACATATAATACAGCTTCCTCAATTCAATCACGCAAATATAATTCCAATTATTCTATCTAATAAATCTCTCACCTTAGTATCTCTATGCGAAGACTATTGTCCATTGTCAATGGAAGCAAAAGTGATCTTTTTTGGTTTAAAGCTTTGGAATGGAATACCTTCGGATGCGGCCTAAATTTGTAACTTGCTCAAGCACCGTCACCGCAGAGACTGCCCAAACTGCTCAGCATCAGCACTGTAGTTAACACTAGCTACATCTGCACTTCATTTTCACTGAATCTTGCATGTGGGACTATCTCACTCCTAAACCTGCCTTTGAAATCATGACCTTGTAACATTACAACAGACGCAGGAAAAACTCATTTCACACATCTGAAAATTATTCGGGATTTGGAATTTCATACTAAAGCTTAGTTTAGTGAGTGTGTTCCCAATATCTGCTAAAAAGCTCCTGATTTATACACTCTGAAGAAAAAGGTATGTTGAGAAGAAAATAACCACAGCATCCACATGAATATGTCAGCCCTTTACCTTAAACTGTAGCAATGAAGAAAACGGAGAGTACCAAATACAATTTCAATGCCCTTGCACATTTAAATGTGTAGGGAAAACACTGTTGTGCTACAGAAACAGATTAAAAATGATTGCAGAGAAACGGAAATGGGGCGGGTAGGGTGTGGGAGCAGAGCGGCGTGCTGCTTCCTGCAAATGCCAGCGCGCGTCCCTGGAGAACCCGAGCATATTCTGATTATGGAAAAAATCCTTTTGGGACCCCTAGTGCAGTATTAATCCCCCCTACTGCCCCAAGGCTGTTTCTTAAGAGGACACTCGCTGGACTTGCCTGCGGCTGAAGAGGGTGTTTAGGGTCTATTAATATTTTGATTGGGCTTTTCCTATGGAAATGTGCTGCAGCAAGATGAGGCCCACTTGGCAGGCTCTCAAGGACGGTTTAGGGGCTTCCTACTGACAACAGAGAGAGAAGGAATTTGGGGGAACAAGCTTCCAGGGTTCAGTGCTTTCCACACACCTTCAGAATACCTTTAAAAAAGCCAAGTGAAATGAGCTAGGAAGTCTTATTTTAGGAGGAAATCATAAGAAGCATGAGTTATTCATGGAATCAAATTTGCTGACAGCACTTTTTATGCCAGACTTTGGCACTCCTCATTCAAGGATCCATGGGTTAATTGCTACTTGTAAAAATGTTACATCTTTATTTCAGTTTATGTGTTAAAAAAATAACAATTTTACATTCACATTATTTGTTTCTGTAATTGCTGGTCCAGACAAAATGGCATATAGCCATTTGCTTCACATGACTCCTGCACAGAAATCCTAACCAAAAAAAAAAAAGAGAGACAGAAAAGAAAAAAACCAAACCTTCCACGTCTTATTTTTAACTCATGGTCAGCAAAAAATCCTAGTAAAAACTGCTGTGGGGGGGGTGTATTTACATTTTGATGCCCAATCAAGTCAAAGCGCAGAACCTGCCACGTCCACACGAGGTTTCAGCGGAGCAGGAGGCTCCACGGGCTCGTTGCACGTGTGTGACCGTAAGCAGCAGGCCTTTTGCGGGGGTCCGCGTCTGCAATCCCTGCAAGCCACAAGGCTGTTTCACAGACCTGTTGGCTGCTTACAGCTGCGGTCGCAGGGCCTTTGGTCTAAGACTGACATAAAACAGAGGACACCGGCTCGGCAAGGGGTTTCTGTTCYATTTTTTGTTTTCAAGACTAGCCAGACTTTGGTTTAGCTCTAAGCTTTCAAACTGGGAGGGGGACTTTGTCTTTGAATTCTGACACTGCCCGATGTGGTTGGTTTTCTAATCAACTATAATACCTCCTTATCTGCTCTGTGGAAGAGAGACTGCAGAATCAGCCCAGCGAGCTGGGTTTGCAAGAACTTTAAAATAAAACCTACGCTTTTTTTCCAAATCTCTTGCTGTCTCACAAAGAACAGCGAGGAAAGTGCAGCCCTCCACAGTTCTTGCAAATCAATGGCAGCAGCTTCCATTATCAGAATGACTAAATGTCTTGGAAGGAAATAAGGTGGTACCGCATGAAAAATAAGTGAAAATATTTTATTTATGAGACATTTTTAGGTGAACTCATTCTCTTTTGCATGGCATTAATTTTTGAATTTTTCTGCTGTTCTTCCACTTCTCTATACAACCCAGTTATCTAAAGCTTCAGTTTATGGTTAAAATCCATATGCAAAATTTAAAATAAATATTAATGCATCATTAAAAATCAATTAATAAATGCTTCCAAGTTGTCATAGATATTAACTTTCATTTTAAGTTTTCCTCTTACAGTATCTGCATATATTAAGTTTTGGTTTCCAACAAAATTGGTTTATAAATGGAAATTTCTGTTTCTGTTGCTGCATTTGAAGTAGGACTGGGCATAATAAATTCTACAGATTTAAAAAAATTAAGATAACTATCACTGCAAGATGAAGCATGACACCATTTCCTAATGCAAGGCTCCTGAAGCATGTACTCACTCAATCTTTCAGTGCAGAATATTCCTCAAAGAAACAATCTGTATCTGTATCTTTATGTCTAAACAGAAATGAAAGTTTTCCTTTAAACTACATCATAATGAAACATTCAGCTATTTTTATGTTTTGGTGAATCAGTAGCTGCAGAGAAAATGCATCATTTTCAGGCAAGCCTGTGAAATTTTCCTGAAATGAAAGAGAAACCTCCTGTTGGTAACTTGTGACACTTTCATCCTACCAGGATATATAATTTTAGCCCTCAGTGTATCTGAGAAGTAGTTCTATTTAATTCGGTATCACAATCAGTTTCTCTACAAAAATGACAGTGGACAGAATTAATGGTGCCCTTTCATTGCTCCTGTCACAGACAACTTTTTATACTGATTGGCTACAAAAACTGTTTCAAGAGTTTTATTCTTAGAAACTGTGTTTCCAAGGTTTATTTTAAAATATCTGCTCTGTTTGCATGCTGCCTTGCATCTGACAATCTATCAAGGGCAACTAAGAAAATTCTACGTGAACTACAACAAGCATTTGCCAGCAATTGCTGCTATATTTACTATTACAAGCACAGTAACATTTCCTTTCATTCAGGGAAACGCATGCTTTCTGCTGCTTTTTAAGAGATGTTCCTTGAAGGAGTTTTTTGCCTTATGCCCTTTCCTTACTGGCGTTATCAGTGCAAGAAGAGAGGTTTGGAGTAAGCGCATGATTTGTATTCTAGGTGTACAATGCAGTCTCATGACAACTTAAAATAATTTTTTTTTTAGACTTTTGGGTTAATTCTGTTAGGAGATTAGGTGACCTTCAGGCTGAATTCTGCACTAAAACAGTGTTTATATCAACAGTCATATTTCTTAGGTTTGGCTYTGTAAAAGTTTTGACTATTTTATTCATTTAGCTTTCCTTGAAGAAAATAAAGCATGCCCTTTAAGAAAAATTATGGCTAGTTACCCTTTCTGTTTCAAACATGTAATTTTCTGAGCAGTCGGTGACTAATGCTTTACTTGCACTCTTGATGACTAATAGATTGACACTACTACAAAAATTTATTCTGGGCATATGTTAATGACTTGCAGGGTGTGCTTCCTCTCTTAACATCAAGTACTCAAGCAACTGTTTTCACTCCTGATCTAATTCATTACGTCCAGTTTAAAAGGAACTCAAACATTGTATTTGTCACTTTTAGTTATTTGACCTTCTAGGAATGCTAAATGCGGAGCTGCTTGTCTTTACCTTCTGCGGAGCCTTTTCACATGCTGCACTGTTTTTTTTAAACTTTTGGATTTTAAAAGAATTATCCCATGGGGAATAATTCCAGTCTGATGAGTGATAGACATTAGTTATATTGTAATCAGATGAGACTACATCTGTATTTGTTTTCTTGCCCTCGGTATTCAATATTTTATAATACTGTTCTATAACAAGCTGAGGTAAGTCTACATGCAGAGAGTTTTGCCAGCTATGTTTCCTAAAGGGGTGTTTTCAGCCTTGACTGGGGAATCCGTTCCTGCAATGAGCCAAAGGAAATGAAGTATCATATTAAGACTGTAGTTAATGTTACATCATTTTCTCTGAAATGGAAATAGCAAAATCAGGCATGGGAAATAAAAATCAATCACTATCTTACTGGAGACTAAAATAAGCTCTGCAGATTATCTGCATGCTCTGCTGATCTCATTTCCCTGCGAACTTTAAGATTTTTAGGTATGGAGGTTCAATCTTGAAGCTCAGCTGATTACAGGAGATGAATGTTAGTTGTGTTGACCTGAAGAAGGAACTATGTGCCCAGAAGTTCATCCAGGTTTACCAGCCATATCGTTTGACTTAATAAAAGATATTGACTGTCATGACAAACCTCTCTTCACATAATAGTTACCTGTTATTTCACAGTATTTATATGCTTTCAGAGAACACTGAAGAAATAACTGACCAGGGTTGCATATGTGTTTATTCCTGTGTCTTAGAGGGATTCATCGGAGAAGCCTCAAGGACTTYCTTCTTCTTCTCTTTCTTAAGAAACCAAATTTTGTCCTTCCTGGCCCTGGCGCAGGGAGCCAGCTCATATTCAAGCTAATCCACTTTAGTGACCGACTTTGCAGACTTGCTCCCTTGACTCGGAGTTAAAATCCAGGCTGTTTTAGGAGGTGTGTGAAGACACACACATAGGCTATGCTGTAGAGGACGCAGTCTTGAACGTCTTTGCCCTACAACAGAAACATAATTCACCACTAGGTATGAGGAGAAATCAATGAAATCATGTCAAACTCAGATAGCCAGGTTCTCCACCCCAGCACCTCGCAGAGCCTTTCCTTGGTGCCTGCTTCGTGGGGCAAAGGATGCTTCAGCCTCAGCAGAAGCGTAGTGCAGCCCTTCCGGAGGCTGTCGCACACACTTACCATTAACCCGCCAGCGGATGAACCTTTATCTTCCACCGGGGTAGCGCTGACATTTATTTCCAGTACGCGTGTTGGAAGAATGCAGAGAAGCAGATAACGAAGGCCAAATGAAAGCAGCAGCTTCCTCTGCATCAAAGTGGTGGTATAAAGCTGCTGAACTCTAAGAAAGGATGAAGTTGTAGGTGCTGGAAAAAAGCAGCAGCAAATAAGTCTGAATAGTCCTGTGCTCTATAAATGAAGCAAACTGCTATATGTACATGTTTGGTACGGAGGGCATTCAACAGGGACCAAATGCTTTAAAGAAATTCTTTTAGTAAAACTGATTTACAGCTGAAACAAAATACTGTGTTTTAGTAGTATTCATACCTTTCATTCACACAAAGCTCAGTTTTGTTTAAATAAAATGTCCTTTTGAAAGCAGGAGAGGTAGGGAACGAACAACAGAGATTGCTGCCGTAGAGTTCTGCCCTTTGGAGGTTTAAAATCGCGTCCTTGTCACTGGAGAGGGCAGAAGAAGGGAAATGAGGGAAACGGGGCTGCGGGAAGCGCGGCGGCCCTTCTCCTCGGACGGCGCGAGGCGRGGAAGCCCTACTCACCAAACGCAACATAAGTTACGGAAAAGAAATGGTAAAATCCAGCAGTATTTCGTATATCTGGCATCTCAGTTTACCTGAACGAAGAGATTATTTTCTGATAAGTTTGCTTCAGATAAGGGGATGAGGCCCGGGAGTGTGTTTTGACAGTTGAGGTTAACTGACGGTGATTTAAGGGGGTTGTAATTTACCCTGCAGCGCCTGAAAGTGAACTTAGAGCCCTTCCCTGCTAAAAACATGCACAAAACACATATTTTTGTAATCTGACAAAGAAACAGACACGTTCAATTTAACTAAAACTGGAACGACCTCACCGGCAGTTGAACAGTAGAGAGGTGAGCCATGAGAATCGGAGCGCGGGGCTCGCACGAGCAGGGGCCGCCGGCCTCGCGGCGGGCAGAGGCATCCCCGGAGAGCCGCGCGCCTCCTGCTGCCTCCCTTCAGGTGCCCTGGGAGAAGCGTTTAAGTGTTTTACAGATGCCGTCACTTAGGCATGAGGGATTAATGTTTGCTAGAGATCTCACCGAAAAATCAACAGAGTGGCACAAAACTTCAGGTCTTTTAGTGGCTGCAATATCATCAGTCTTGCAGACCAAAGGAATCCCAGCCCCGTCTTCATTCAAGTGATTATGGACAAATGCCAAGGTTGGAGGTTAATAGCTAATAAATTAACCTCAATTAAAACCCCAGAATATTTCAGAAAAGTGTTGTGTTTTTTCAGGGGTCAGAAASCAGGGATAAGGTAAGTTTACCTTATGGCAGCTTGACATAATGACAATTATACTTTATTGTTTACTGAATTCTGACTGGGGCTATATAACTATTATTTATCATTAAAGAATAAATTTGAATTAAATATTTTGACCTGTATATTTTAATATTTTTTATTTCAATTGCTAATTGATTTCTAAATCCATTTAAAGTCTCAAAGTAAAACACATTTAAACGGTTTTTTTCCATTTATTAAAAAGCCCTAAACAATGAAATCCCCTCTAAAACAAACACAAGCCTCAATGGAGTTTTGAGATTTTTATCCCATTTTTCCAAACAAAATATTTGCTAAATTAAGTCCCAAATAATTYTCAGTCACTTCAACAGAAACCACACAGCTGAACATGAAGAGCCATTCACATATTTCCTTCCTATATTGTAAAATAAGACAGTTATACAACTGAACTCTGGAGTCTCCATTTGGATCTGAAGGTGATAAGGAAAGATGTTAAGAGCGAGGAAGGGGCTTTCTCTCTTAGGCTTTTTTAGTCTTTTGTTTGTGAAGAGAAAGCAGACATTTCTCAGGAGTTCAGTCAGCCTGGGCACTTCATTTAAAAACCCAAACAATAGGAATCCTAACATAAATTATTATTGTTCAGGCACCTGCCTCAAATTCAATAAAGGTAAATGTGAATATGTAAAAATCTTAAATAATTGTATTAACGGCCACTTTTCATGATTGAGAGGTGTGTACAGCGTACATAGAGGCAAGGCAGAATATAAAACAGAACATCTGACAAACACAGATAAACTTGCTGGTCTGCAACATATAACTAAACCTCTTTTGGGTATGAAAGTTATTCTTTCCCTATTCCTGAAGCCTTAGCCAAGAATTTGTGCAGTCCATAACACTTTAAACTGGAAGTCAATATATTTTAAGTAACCTGAAGATGTTTTAATGCCAAACCACGTTAGAGAGAGAACTTGGCAGCTAGTGTTTTCCAAGGGCTTGGCACCCGAGCTGGTTATCGTGGCATTTTTGCTGATCAGTAAACACTGTGTAATTTGTGTCATGGAGATGATTTGCAATTAAAAACTTATTAACAAAGTGCAATGATAACAAGAGGGATAAAATGCCAAGATGTAGAATTGCTTAATTATGTGAAATAGTTCTACCAAACCCAAGGCTCCATGGAACATTTTTTCCTCTCTCTAACGAACAATCAGTTCTCGCTGAATCCTAATTAGCTTCAATAATGTTGATCCCACTAAAGTATTAGTGGCAGAAAATGCAAACTGAATGTTTCCATTAAACAACTGCCTTCAGGTACAACCGTGCTCCGCAAGCTGCACAGCGAGTTGCAGAACACTCGTGTCCTAGGCAAGCTCCGAAAATGCCCGCGAGCTGTCTGCAGGGGACAGGAGGGCTACCCGGGACACGCAGCATGATCTACGGCCGTGCCTGGTGCATTGCCCAATCTATACCTTTCAAGCAGATTAAGCCTGCGAGCTTATCCAGACCTGTTTTAAAGCCTATTTGATCCTGAAATAGGACTGAAGAATCTAACAAGAAGAGGCTTGTAGAAGATTTTTCTTGTTTAATCAACATTGGAAATACAAGAATTGAAAACTCAAGAATAGCCCCCTTCAGCACCTTTCTTTTGCCAAGATTACAAAGTACTGAAGCATATGAAAATGAGAAGATGACAACTCCAAGTGCTAAACTGCCAAGCCTGAACTGCTCCCCTTCCCCAGTAATGAACAAGCAAACAAAAATATGACTCTTGAGAAAGTTCTGGTGATTTTCATATTGCACATGCCAGATCTCTYCTCCTTCTCTCTGTGCAATGTCTCCTCTTTGCTCAGGCAGACAGCGTTAGCCTTGCTGTTTCTGCTCATTCGTTTTATTACATCCTTCTCGATAGCTGCACGAAGATCAGCCTTCATCTGCGGCGCTTCGCACTCAGCCAGTCTCAGTGGGGCGAGACGTCACCCCGGGAGCGCTGGGTTTGTCCCCCTCCTCGGGGCTGCGGACCGAGCTGAGGACCCAGCGCCCAAAGACTCTTTTGGAAACCTCAGGTCTCCGCAGGCATTTCTGCAGGCTCTGGCTCTCGCGGACGCCCCGGCAGCTCACCACGGCTGTGACCAGGCAGCGCGGAGGGCACCGGCTTCGCGAAGGATGCTTTCAGCACACGCACGTACACACACAGCACACTCTTAACTTGCACACGCAAACATCTAGACCAACCAAAACATCAGCTGCTGCGAAGCAGTTTGCTTCCTCTAAAGTCCTGTTATATCTGAGAGTCCCTAAACTCTGTTCACGTCTTTCTTGGAAAGCAGAAGCCTCTCCTCTTCCCCCTTCCCTCCGCGTCCTCCTAGCGTCTCCAACCAGCAAGCACAATCCTGTGCTGCATTAAGCAGAAGTGGACATCTACAGCTTAGGTCGCAGCATAACGGAAGCAAGAAACAACTCATATGCTCCAATATYGTTCCAAAGCTGTTATGTTCCTAACAACACGAGGACAAAGTTCAAAGTTCAGCTGACAAAGTTCAAGGTATCTATGCACAAAGGACGTAGGTGAGCGCTTGTTGATGATGTCCACGGCAGTGAGGACTGAGATGTCAGCAGTTTGCTGGAGCTGAATACCATCCGTATGACCAAGGAAGTTTTAATTCCGCAGAGACAAACCTGTTATCACAATCATCTGAAATGATGTTGTATAGAGAGTAAATGAGGTGACTATACGTGAGAATATTTGCCTTTCCCACATTATTGGGTCGGTCAACAGGGATATTACATTTTAAATTGAAACAAAATCAGATCCCATCCCTTTAACAAAATTCTTTCAGCCTCCAGTAACAGCATGAGTCTCTCTCTCGTACTTCAAACACTTAAACTGGAACAAAGCACTCTCTCTTGATCTACTTTCTCCCACTCCTCCTTGCCAGCCTCTGCTTTTTTTAGTGCACGAAGGCATTAACCCCATGCAGATTTGCTGCTTTACATGTCCCAGCAGTGAAGAGAAGTGAAACATGCTAAAAGAGAAATAAAATCCAGTTCAAGCAAAAGCCTGTGAGAGGACTGGGCTTCTCTGTATTTAAAAAAAAATGAGAAAAAAATCTTCTTCCTATAATAACTTACCATGGGTTAGACTGTATTAATGGAATGATAAGTGCTGGAAGTCCCCAGAATATGTGACGCCTTTACACTGAGCTGGAAAATAGCTGTTTGTGTTTAATGTCAAACAGTCGGCCGTGACTGCTGCAGAATACGGGCTTTGTTCCCGCTGGTGTCGAACTGGCTCTCTCTAACACTGAAATATTTTACCATAGAATATTTTTAGTTATGTAACCATCCTAATGAGACGTAAATTAACATAATTCTTTCTAGGGTCGTGTCTGGGATTCAGACAGAAGTGCAGAATGAAGTCACACCATTTCAAAGCCATGTCGTGGCCCAGAACGGTTATTGGAAAAGTGCTTCCAGGGTCTCTGGGGCTGTACGAAACATGAAATCATGCAGCGGAGCCATTAACACTGTGCCATGAACTATGCACGAGACCTACAAGAATTTTTCTTTGGATTCTTCGCCTGAACAAAACAGCTGAACCAGAACAGCGGCCAGATCGTCCCCAGCTCAGGTGGCGGTTTCCATCGGAGTCCTGGATTTCTCGCTTCGGGGACTGGTCGCTGTCTCGGCTCTCTTTTGGGTCGAGGAGGACTTGCTTAGGCGATGTTTAGCGACCGGTTCTCTGCATTTGCGCAGTGACTCCCGGCGCAGGTTTCGCCCAGGGGCCGCGTCCGCCGCAGCGAGCGGCGTCTCCTCGCCGCCTCCTCTCTCCTCCCCGTGTCGGGGGGCAGCTGGGCCCGTTCGTGGCCACGTACAGGGAACGCGCAGGCTTCCAGGCGCTCGTTCAGTCAGCGATTTTTCGTTGCCAGCAGCATCGCTGCTTCCCTGGTTTCCCAGCTCCACCGAGCCCTGCYGCTGTGTTGGGACTGACGGGAATTCTGCCCCTTTGCCAGGCTCTCTGCCGCCCACACCTCGCTTCGGAGAAGATTTTGCAGGGCTTATTTTTGTCTCTTCCTACATGAGGCTTCAAGACTCAAAAGCCAAACTCATCCGAAGCTGGGAAGGAGGTTCTTTCTGCCTTCTTGCACGYGTTTCTTGTTGCGCTGAAACCAGCAACGATCCCTCTTCAGACTGCGCAATAATTCCTTGGTGGAGTAAGGGCAGCATTTGCAGCCCACCCCTATCCCTGAGGTCTGGGCGGGGGTCGGAATGCATGATTCTGGGTTTGCTTTCTCCTGCAGCCTCTGGGCACCTGCTGTAGTTCTCCACTCTCATTCATGGAGACTTTCAGACTGCCGATATAAACTCCTTATTGCTTTGGCCTTTCAATCTCATGTGCGATTTCCTTCCTTTCTGGGTGCGAGGTTTTGCCCACAAACTCCTAAATTAGCACGCTGCAGCCCATTCGCTCACCTTACCCAATAAACAGTGCGTCTCCCTTTCCAGAACTTCTGACCTTGTTTACCTTACATGAGGCAATCACTTTCTCCCTTTTTCATTTATTTTAAGGCTCAGAGTTCTTTGCCATTCTCTATTTTATCTTGACAGCAACTTATGCAGGAAATAGAGGAGGCGATAGAGTTTTTTCAGAGGACTCAAACTTTCTTTCATGTCTGGAACCACRGCGTTAGCTCAGTTTCTCCACATATATGTATATATTTATATAAGTGAAACCAGGCTAATTTATTAAGTCTTTGGACGTATGCATGTGTGTGCTAAAGTGCACTGACATGACAGCAATAAATTAAATGCCTAATTCACACGCACCCACCGCGGGCTCCTTTGCTGCTCCACTCCCTCGAACGTTGCTGCACCAAGGTGTTCGTGGGCGAGTTACGCACGTGTGTTGGCCACGGCTTTCCAATTCTTACCTCAAAGCTAAATATGCAAAAGTTCTGCCCCCCAGCAGACAAAATTTTTTGTGTCGAGCTCCTTTTACGGAACATTTGACTGAACATCCTCCAGGGATAAGTTTTAGTTAGGCAAATGGAAAAAAACGTGTTGAAGTTCACAAGCTATGCAGTTAGTTTCCAGAAAACATGAGTTCAGTAAAGAGCATGGCAAAATACACATCCTTACAGTCCATATTTTAAAATACAAAAATATAATATGTATATATATGGTATAAAATAATCTATATATATATGTTTTCTTCAGCACAACAAAGTAAATGCATGGCTTGCCTTTTATGGGATATTAAAATGAAAAAGGAAACAACAAATTCATTAAAAGCAAATTAAAGTGAAAAAGAAGGTTAAATGACAAGAGAGCGCACAAGCAAAACTTCTCTCCTAGCAACTTTGCATGCATCTCCCAACTGATTCAGAAGTCAGTTTGACTCCTGCAAACTCATATATTAGTAGAGAAACGAAGAGCAACACAGCCTCCTCGCCTAGCAAATTTGCTGAGCCAGTTGTTCCAAAAGGCAGCAGCTTCACATTTTTCATATTTCTAAAAACAACATGCAAACAGCAACTTCTGTTCAAATTAATTATTTGGATCTATTGACTTAGAAAGTCAATATACGTTACGCAGCAGCAACTTCTGACACACACAGGCAGCGGCGGTGCAATTCTCTGGTGCTGGTATTGGCCTGGGATGAAAACTACCAAGCATAAAACATTCATGAACGTTTGCTTGGATACATCCTTTAAATTCTCTTCGCTGCTGCAAGCGACACCCTTTACTGGCTTTCAGTAAGTATTTGTGTTAGCACATTTCTGTCTGGAAAAACATATAGGTCAGAAACTTTCTCAAGCAGCTGCCTTTATGCAAATGCCGTGAGCCGGCCTCGACCGCCGGGAGCTGTGCCCAGCTCCGCGTCGCCTGGCGGGGAGCGGACGCGRGGCCGCACGATGGGTCCCTGCCACCCGCGCTGAAAACAAGGCGAGCGCATCCTCGTACAGAGTCGTTCCTGAAGGAGCCGGGACTCAACTGCTTACAAGCACTTGGTTATCCAGCGAGTGAAGTAATTAACCACCAAACAAATCATATTCCGGAACGCGTGGCCAATTACCCACTAGTTAAAAAGAAAAGCAGTTATCTGCTGCAGGAAGYTAATTAAAATTTTTGCTATTTTGCTTCTCAAATACTTAGATCACAGCATAATTAGCTWATTAAAATCGGAACCAAACGAAATCAAAGTCTGAGATGTCTAGAATAAATACTGCTTCTCTAGTAAGATCGGAGGAGTAACCCAACAAAATACCGCTTTGGAAATTTACTTTACCTCAGCACAAAAACACTCCAAAGAGTGAAGATTTTCTGGAGGAGTCACGTGACGGCGGCCAATATTACGAGGGCTCCCGTGAAATCCCCTGTGCTCGCTAACCGGTGCAGCTGAGAGCAGCTAACAGATCGGCCCCGAGTGCTTCTGCTTACACGTGTTTCGCTAAGGAAGGGGAAATGTTCTGCTGTACAAAATCCGCAGCGCTCAGCAATGGAAGTTTGCACTTTTTAATTGTCCCTCAGTGGCCACTTTTGACATTAAACCTGCCTGGACGGCGCCAGGGCTCCGGTGGGCTGTGGGGCCAGTGGTCCCTGCCGTGGGCGCCGCCGGCGTGGAAGCAGGAACGGGAATGGGAGCAGGAACGGGCTCTGCCGCCGGAGCGCTCGGGAAGGCGGCAGCGGGAACTGACAGCAGGCTGCGAACGCACAACTTGCCGAAAGGTCACATTCGGTGCGCTACCACCAATTTTGCAGACACTTGTCGTCTTTAACATCGCCCACAAAGCAAAACCTAAATTTAAATGCTAAGTAGTACTTACGAGGAGCTTATAAATTCGAACTCCCACTCTGACACAATTTAAGGCAGGCTAATGCTGAGTTTCCTGATTTCAAACTCAAACTTTGCCTCGTCTCTCCTGCTCATATGTCACTTTTTTCTTTAAGCGTGCGAGAGCAGCTTTGCGGCACAGAAGCGGGCGATTTCCTGCTACAGGTGTCGCGCACAAACCGCGTGCAGCGTGAAAGCTGCTCTGCTTCCCTGCGCAAGCCGGATTAGCGGAAAGCATTGAACTGGCCACCCGAGCCAGGCTACACGCGGGACCGGAGGAGCGCGGAGCGCTTCCTCGCTCCGTCCCTTCCTCCAGCTGCCGCGTGCAGCGGTGGGTTTGGGCGAGAGCAGGTGGTGGCCGGGGCAGCCCGTTCCCGTGGCCGGAGCGTGCGCGGGAATGCCAGAGACCTGCCGCCGCCGGGGCCGCTGCTGGGGCGCACGCGGGTCCTCGTCCTCGTGACCGCAGCACGAACCCGGCAGGAATGATTCAACCGGGTGCAGCTCTCCATGGGAGCCGGCTTCCCCTGCCCCTGTGGTCCCATCCCGTTCCCAGAGGGCTTTTTTTGACTTGTTTGGGCAAATCGGACAAGTTTACGAAGTTCCCGCAGAGATGCTGCGAGCGATTTGCAGAGGTGATTAGTGCTGAAGCTCCCAGTCCCCAGGAGTGGGCTGGCGGCCCCGGTTCCCACGTCCTGCATCCCCACGGCCCCGGAGGGACCTGCGCGGCCGATGAGGTGCTGCTGCGGCCTGGAGGGGCAGCGGTGCTGCTCACAGGGAAGATGGTCAATCCCGTTGTTATTCCTGCAGGCACCTAAACATTTAAAAAGCATATTTTTTAACAACAACAAAAAAGCTTTTGCTTACAAATACTCTGCTCAGTAGGGACGCGCAGAGCACGGTGCTTACAAGGCTGATATAGCGGCATTTTCCGATACAGCTGTTTGCAGGAAGTTTCCCTTCCAGCTGCGCAGTTAGTGCCARAAGCCCCGGCCGCCAGGGCGATTCCCGGGAAAGGGCACTCACACGCTAGCCGTAACTGCACACATCCCCTCAAACAGACGCATATTTTTCAACACGTTTCTCATGCCCCTATTTACTCTGATTAGTGAATATATGTGTTCCTGGCCATATCTGAAAGCAGGAGTTAATGCAATCCCTAAATAAAGGGACATCAGATACTTCGAGACTTGAAGATCCTCCGTCTCTCACTCCACGCTGGATTTAGGCTTATCTGCTCCTGTGTCGCACGTCGAATTTTTGGTCGTGGGAAACGCTCTGGCGAGCTGAGCCCGAGCGGGGTTTGCGGCAGCCCCGGAGCCGAGGCCAGCAGCGAGCGGTGCGTTTCCGTCAGCCCTGGCTCCGTGCGGCGCCCTTTCCGCAGGCGAGCCTGCTCGTGCTGCCCTCCGCTGTCATCTCCAGCAGAAACTTCCAGGCTCGCAATACCTATAAAATGGCTCTCTACTTTCAAAACCCCGAAGACCTACCTGCTTTGCAGAAATAGTAAATACTTTAAAGCTAATATTGTTAAGTTCTACAGTACACGGGTCAAAATGCTCAGCTGCTTCGGAAGTGCAGTCATCTATTTGTTTCCTTTCAGCAACCACTAAACTAAAATCTAACCACTAAAACTTTGAAGTGACCTTAACCAATCTTCTAGAAATCTTATAATCCCTTAATCTGATGAAACATCCTGGCCTCTGAGCATTGGATGGATTAGTGCCTTGACTGCATTTGCAGTAATTACTCCTCAAACTCTCAGAGAAAGCAAATAACTCAAAATAGCATTTTTAGTCTAAACTTTTTTGGTGTAATAAAAAAACTACCCTTATTTCTGAGGTTACAATTGATTATCCTGTATTTTCTCACCTTGTTTTTCACTATGCATTGCAAGCCTGCTGCACCACTTCTCAGATAGCTTGAAAGGTAAAAATAATAAGAACTTTGTTTTAATTTGTCCATTAAAAATGACTAAAATATATTGCACATATTCACAGCTTCTCTTTTTTCTTATGGCAGGGAGCCTACCTTTGTATTTCCTGATAAACTTTATTACTATTACCGGATTTTAAGTCACCCTTTCCTAACGGAGAGCTTTTTTTGTCAACATCCATAGCAGGATGCTTTTTCAAGGCTTTTGTTAAATATTTACCAACTTTGGCCACAGAAAATGCTATTCATTTGGATACCTGTACCATAGGAAATACAAAGCGTTTATAACGTACAGCTAGCCAGATTGCATTAGACAAAAAATCTCCTATCTTTGGCAAGCTAGTTTTAGCAGCAGCCTCAGAAGCAAAGTCAGCAATTCAAAAATAGGTTTAGTTTATATTCACCTTTTTGAAAAAGTCCCAAGGTTACCCCCGCAAAGGAAAGGCGTCTCTCGGGGAAGGCAGCGGGCGCCGCGCCGCCCCGTACAGCGCCGGCGCTCTCCCTGGGGAGAAATTCGGGAAGACAGAGGGCACCAGGCTGCAAAAGAGAATGGTAATTATCCAGATAATCCTGTTGTTTTGCTCCTCCAGCATTCCCCCATTGTAAGTGAAAAACCAATTTGCATTGGGCACGTGTTTGTGAGGAATTCATTTCCCTAACTTTCTGGTCAGCCAAAGCGGCCGCTACCAGGCTCGGGAGCCTAATGCACCGTCTGCTCACAGAGCGCTTTGCCAGCCCTGCGCGCGGCTCTCCGCGACAGCCGTGCCGCTGGCCAGACACACCGATCTGGCTGCCAGCCCGAGGAATCGTTGTTGCCGCACCGAACGCGGCACGGGTTTTATCCCAGGCTCCGTGACTGATTTGCAGAGCACCTCTGGGCAAAGCATTTCCCTGCTCTGCGCCTCAGCTGCTCCCATCAAAAATAGGACACCTACATTTGTAGGTCACTTGGCCATCTCCTAAGGAAAAAAAAAATTATAAAATTGAGGCATTATTAATTCTGAACCACAATGAATATTAACTTGCACGGCGTCCCCTCTATAGCACTGCCTCGCAGCCTCCACTTCTTCCCTTCTGCTGTGCTTCTCTTATCTCCATTTTTTGTGGCAATCCACCGGAAGGCGCAATTCACGGTGCAAACGCAGAGCATGACCTGGGGCTCGTTCGACTAGCTCTGTTAGCAAGCCATAACAGTAAGTAAGAGGTTTGTGATCTGCCTCCACAGACCAGCTATATACACATGACAAACAAACAACATAAAGCAAATATTTTGACATAGTTCAAATTTCTTTAGTTGTGTTGGTCCTGCTCTAAGCCACAGAACAAGCTCTTACCAGTATTTTTAATTAATTCTTATTTATAATGTCTTACAACATTTATAACATTAACGTATTTAAGCTGGACCTTGGAGGAAATACTTCTCATTTGCTATCATCATGTTTATGGTGCCTAGACATGTTCTAAGACCTCAGTCATCTTCACAAATTAATTCATGGCTCCTACAGTGCTAAAGCTTCCTCATGAGTAGCAAAAAGAATTAATTAAATAAAAAGAGATCTGATTGATTACAGCTTGATTTCTTTATCTCAGTGTTTGCAGAACTGAACGTGCAGTTCTGACAAAACCAAAGTGCACGAAACCTTGAACTCTTAGATATAATCTCACAAAGGGGCCTGTATGTTACTTTGGCATCCAGCTCATCTTATGCATATCTGTTTTTGCTAAAAGCACCTTTTTTCTTCCACTTTGATACAACACGCGGAACATCTGGGAACAACCTGACTGACCACATCTGGTCATTCTCCAACCAGCATTCTGCAGAAGCAGCAACATCTGTTTCACAGCTACCGAACGAAGCGGGCAAAGCTCCGCGGTCCCGCGAGGTCTGCGAGGGGCCGCGGGTCGGGCGGGCTGACGGCCACCACGCGACACCCCTGCCCGAGCAGCGGAGACGTTGACCTTCAAGCCAGGCTTCCTTTCACATTCCCACTGTGGGAGCCTGAAGCTGCCTTGAACAAACCGAGCAAAACTATTCACTTAACGTTTGCAAACTTCGCAGGCAGCAGAGGAGCGTGGTCCTGCACTTTATGCCGCTTAAGTTAATAGAGACGCTTATCCAAGTCACTGCGCGGCTCGGCAATGCGTGCACCCGGGGCCTGGGGAAGGCTGTGCTGGCRCGACGCCGGTTCGCCGGCGAGCCCTCGACGCGGAGGGGTACGCTGCGAGCGGCCTGGGGCGCAGCCGCCACCTCGAAGCCTTTTCTGCTCTTGGCCATGCGGATTTCAGCACGTAAAGCAGGGCTCGTGCCTGTTCTGCCCGATGCGCCCGACCGCCCCCGAGGACCAGCAGTCTATCAGTCATCCTAGAGCGAGCGCCAATCCTTAAAAACCCCACCGAAAGCAGCTGGACCCCTTCAGCAGGACCAGCCCTGCGGTGTATATTAGAATCACAGTAATCCCTGTACAGGTTTATAGTCATAAGAAATGAGAAATGTGAATCCTGATCTCCTAGCAGAAGTCGGTGGGGTAGACGGCTTTTCCGTATTTCCTGCTGGAAAAAAATTTGTTGGCTATAGTTTTACCATAACAGTATCAATACTTTGTGTTGCTGTGTCCCCATCAAAAGMATTTTAACAATGTCATATGCAGGTAAAATGCTTCTAGCACAGACGCGGCTTAAGGAGCAGCAGAGAAAACATTTTTCAGTGATGACTCACTCACTAGTATTTTGCAGGTAAATCTCAGATCATAAAATGAAAGGGCGACTCTTTTATTCTAAAACCTGTCTACACGTGGTAGTTATTACCGTCCAGGCTTTCCATGTCATTCAGTGCCAGGAAGGACAAGAAATCTTGTTGCTGTTCTCTGAAAACCCAAAGTCCCCAAATTCATTATTGGAGTGAACAACTCCCTTTTGAGCACTATACACCACCATCCATTTCGCCGGTCCCCACCTGGATTTAGTTAATGAAAGCCAAACTTTTAGTAAATGTCTTTTAAAACCAAAGAAACTGTTAAAGATGGTATTTAATTTTATTACAAGCAGTCTCCTCTATTTGTTAAATTGAAAAGTATTTTCACCTGATACTTTGGAAATGAAGTAGTGACCTTTAATAACTCCATTTAATCTAAATGAATAAATAGAGCTAGAAATGAATTGAGAGAGTCTTTCCAAGTGCTAACCAGAGTATATCCTATATATCTTGCAGTCATTAATAGCTGATGAATTCAGCTAATAATGTCAGAGGACATTGTCAAGGTTGATGGACCTAAAACTTGTCCTTGTTTTCACAGTACTTGCATAGTAGAGAGCTCTTTTAGGGAAAGGAATTATCCCAAAGAGTGAGATTGGTTAACATGGAACTTCTTCAGGCAGACTTGGATTTATGGGCAGTAGCAGATGGATATATTGAGGATTTTTTTTTCTTTTAAAAACACAAATTGTCATTCACTCTAATTTTCAGTTCTGAATACCTGCCAGTATTCAATGACAACCAATATTAGTACAGACTTTTACGACTCCCCAGAGTGTCATGAACGGTAGAATAGAGAGAACTCCTCCAAAATTATGTCAGGATTTGTTTTTTGGCCTTCAGTTTATTAATCATCTATCACCCAGATCTTTTTGGCTCCCTTTGAAGAAATATGGACCATTTCCCCTTCCCACAAATACAATCCTAAATACAAAAGAAAGCTCACAAAATTATAAAACATTGCGTGTCGATGGACTGCCTCTTTTTGCTTGTAGAGTAGTAAAATATTGTTTTTGTTTCTGAAAGCTATAGGGATCCCTGGAGGAAGCGTCATTGGTGGCAGTGATGACACCAACACAGAGATGCGGCTCAGGCTGTTTTCTTTTCTTAAGCTTGGACGCTTGCGTGACAGCAGTGCACCGAAGGGACCGGACAGCGCGGTGGAGAAAACCGGGAAGAGGGAGGTTAGCGAGGACCAGGAGCGCAGCCCTGCCGCGAGGCCGCGGCGGGGCGATTTCTCCCGCGCTCTGGCTCCAGGGTGACGTCGGCTCCGTTGATCCAGCCTGGCACTTTGCATGAATGGTGGTTTTCAGCGGATCACGTTGTTTCATTTGAAATGTTATTTTGGCTGAATCAGTTTCGAAGTCAGATTATCCCCTGTAACTCTGGCTACAGCGAGGAAGAGCGTAGGCAGGTGTTATGCAAACTGCTATGCACATGCGTGTGCACACGGGGAAGAGGAGTCAGCGGCAGCCGAGACGCTCGTTCTGGTTCGGCAGATTGCCTCCAGCTTGGCCTCGACATTCATTAGATTAATTATTGTCTGGAACAGCCTCAGTATCTTCTCAAGGATTAAAGTGTTATCCCTGCAGTTTAATGTTGGCATATGCATGCAGCATGGCTGAAATTCATGGTGGTGCTGGCAAGGCCTTTAGTTTTTCATGCATGGGATACATCCGTTTATATTGTCCACATGCCTTTCTTCCTTCGGTCAATGTTTTAATGCATCATCACCGCGGTTATTTGTAAAATGTTTAATACCATYTAAAAATAAATAAATGGACAGGCACCAAGGAAATCATAAATCAGCAGAGTAATAAAGACAATGTAACTACAAAGATTAAGCTGATGGTTTTAAACAGATGCTCTGACACACCTTTAAAATTACAAAAATTTGAATGTCAGTAATGGCAACTCACCTGAGTATACAGCTAAGATAGTGTCTGCTAATCTTTCTATATTTAGCAGAGTGACCTGACTTCAAACAGATATTCACATCCCATTAAAATCAACAGGATTTAACATGTGCCTAAGTGCTTCACTGACTGAGGGTGGCTTATTCACATTTTTAAATGTAACTAGATACTAGCTGCATTGCTAAATCAGAGAGTATGACTGGAACATGCACTTTAAAAATAATTTACATTAATCTAGGGGACCTTTAAATTGAGAGAAATGTTTATTTGTTTGACAGTATTTTTAATCTAAAGCTACTTTACAGGGCTTTGCAGGGAAAAAAGATCTGGGGCCGCAAATCACTCATCAGTGTGGAAAAAGAAAAACATGTTGGACATGTTTATATGCTTTTCAGACTGTTCGGTGCAAGATAAAGTCTTGCTTTGTTTGCAACAATCTCTACACTGATCTTCCCAATGGAAACAGAAAAGCTCAGTCAAGTCAGGAGAAAAATATACTTGTAGTATTATCAAAGAATAATAAAGATGGAAATAAAAATCAAAGGAAAAGGGAAAGGGAAAACAGGGAGACCCTACCCTGTGCCACGGAGGTAGCCGTGCTGGAGACACAGCTCCGGTCGTGCACGCAGGGTTGTAGCGATCCTGGAGCTTGGTTATGTGCTGATCCTCACAAGGGGATTTTCTGAGGAATTCGTGCTGCCTCGCTGGAGGTCTCAAAGCTACCAAAGAGGAGTTCCCACTGGCTTCACTGGGAGAAAGAGGAAAACCAGCACCTTTCCTGGTAGGAGGGAGAGCGCCAGCCCCGGCTCCCGACGCCGCGGGGTGCTGCTCCGCGCAGCTGCTCTCTCTGCTCGCTCCAATACCGGTGTCAAACTTCATGTTATTTCAGGTCTAAAAAGTCCTACGCAGCTAGAGCACAAGGACTATAGACTGGCAGCATGAAAACCGTGTTGGTGTTCGCTGCCCTCTGATTCATGGCGAAGCACAGTAAAGAGAAGTAGCCACAAGAAAAATATTGAAGTTCTTAGCTTTCATTTCAGAGTCACAAACATCGATGGCTTTGCTGTTTGTTATGTGGTCAGAGGAAATAAATCTCTATAAAGACTGTCACTTTACTCCTTTTACTTTTTTTCTTTCCCATTTGCAGATGTAAAAATGAAGTATGACATCTACAAGTACAAAAAGCACTTTGGAGGGCTCTTCAGGGCATCGTCTGTGATCCAGCACCACTTCAAAGCCTCGCTCATGTCAGGAAAATAATACACAAACACCTAATTGAAACTGCCTTTCTGCTCCTAGCAGCCAGATACCTCTAGAGACCAAACATCCAAACTTCAGAAACCAACATCGCAATTACAAAAGTACTTTCTGTTACGGGCCTGGTGCAGGGGCACCATACTGAGCGAGAACGAAGCTCCTTGAGGCTCATTTACCTCCAGGTTCCTCTAGGTCAGCCATCAACCTCTGAGATGCTGCTCCCACCTCCCATCTTGGACTACTTCTCTTTCCCCATGAGAGAAACACCACACCAGTCCAATCACCAGCCAAACCTCTCCAAAGGGTAACCCGGGATTACTCCTTTCAGATACTGTAATTCCTTTTTGCCATAGCATTAATGTCAATGGATGAGAAAGACTCCATGCATTCATGGGGATCCTCCCTGCAACAGCCAGAATTGACTGGAGCCAAAGACAGACAGATAATTCCGCATCTTCAAATCCCATAGCCAAAAAGGGCTTGTTCTGCTGAAAAGAGGGGAAGCGAAACCAGCACTCCCAGCTGTGCTACACAGCCTCTGCCCAAAAGAGGCAGACTGTCCAGCCAAGCTCCCTTTAGTCAGGCTGGTTTCTACCACTTAAACTGCTGATGGTTCTCATCATCTCTATTGCCAGCAGTCATTAAATTCACTTTTGTGGCATGCCCCGCCACTGCAGACTCACACGGGCACCCGTTAGCTTCCTTGCCTCCTTTCCCACCTTCCTCTCCATCCTTTCCCTGCTCCAGGTCCTTCTTCCCCTCATCCCAGATGCTGCTGTCGTTCCCAGCACCTCCCCTTCTGAAGACAGGAAGCAAAGAACGCTCAGTTTCTGTAGCATTAATAAAAAAGCATCTGGAAAACACCCGAAGAACAACACCGTGACAAGATTGTCCCTGGATGTGTCTTGCTGGGATAAACATGCCTCTCTCATGCATTCACTGTGTCTTTCCCAGGGACGGGACAGGACTGTATGCTCTTCAAGAAGGAGCCAGCACGCAAGTCAACACGCAAGGTGCAAGCTGTCTTGCCCGCTTGCGGGGCCGCATGAAACAGCCACCGCGGGGCGCGGAGGAGCCCCACCAGTGGCGAGGGGTGCGGGAGCCAGGTGGGCGCACGGGTCGGAGCCCTCACCAGAGCACTGTCGCGTGCTGCCCGCGACCTGAGGCCCTCCATCCCAACGTGCGGTCCCTGTGGCTCGCGCCGTGCCCAGGCCCTGGCCAGGTTTCCCTTTCAGGCTCTGATGGCAAGCATGTCTTTGAGAGCTGGAATGAAGGGAAAATAAAACGCATTCGAACAATAAAGATCTTCCATGTTAAGAACATAGGACCATGGTGAGAAAGTGCTAAATAGCTCACATACGGTTCTTTGTTAAATACATATATCTCAAAAAAAGATAAGTATGGAAATCTGCTGTCCCATTTTCCTTCCATAACAGCCTTTCTCTCCTGAAACAGTGGAACAATGCATGCAAGCTGGCAGCTTTCCAACTTGCTTCTATCCAAACCAAATGGGCTAAAGATAGGGACACAACAAGTTTTTCCAGTTCCCCCTAAACCTGAGCTCAATCTTTTGGCAGCTGATGGGAGGCTCACCTGAATGAGACATGGGAGCTCAGTGAGTCAACTTCCTGTTCACTTAGCTCATCTCATTTGTATTCTAGCCTCATATCGGATCAATTCAACAGCATTTGCACATATGGGCATTAGAGAAACATTAGGCACCTCTGCCAATAAGAAGGAAATCAGTACTGATGTCTAAACGGCCCTGGCATATGCAAAGACTAATCAGAAACGTGAATATCAGCATGCCTTCAACATCTGATTCTGACTTGCTTTAATTTACCTGGATTACACTCTTTTTTCAATACGGCCTTGAAATAATATTCAAGAAGAGCACGTACAACTGCATGCCCAAATGGTTGTACAGTTCAGGGCTCAGAAGTTTGCCTCATTTTTTTTTTTAAAATAACATGATAATGTCATGTAGAGTAGGACCAGGTTGGAAATGTAGGAAAAATCTATGTCCACAGAAATATATGGGAAAGTTGTCATTATAAAGTTAAGGTTTTCTCTTGTTTTGACTACAAGAGTGCTCTTCATGTATGGAGATTTAAATTATGTGGCTCCTGCTAAACTGTGAATATGTTATAAAGTGAACTTCTATAAAACAGTAACCATTAAAGATAATGTTTTGAACTGGCAACTGTTAAATGTCATTATACAATATGCACTTTAATCATTTAAATCACAGAGGCCAGATTCTGATCTCAATGATACCAGTATCAGTTCAAAATAAACCCATCATTATAGTGGGGGAATGACTTTAGATTTACATGAGTGCAACTGAGATTAAGATCTGGCCACTGGTTTTCAAGCTCTAATGAAGTTCGATTGTACAAAGTACTTGAAAGATTTTTTTTTAGTCTGTAGTGTGTACAATCAGGAACATTGGTCATTTAAAAGATAAAAAAGCTAAACACAAAACCTGAACATATGTAGATGTTTAGGCCACCGGGAATAAAATTCTCCAATTAAAATACTAATACATGCAGAATATCCCCTTTCTTAATTAATTGGTTAAATAAACAGTGAGACTAGGTGAAATACTTCTATGATTATTTAACACAGAGAAAAATCAAGAAGGTTGACTGAATAACAATTACTCAATTAACACACAATGAAGAACATTTGAGTTTTAATTAATCCTTATTGGCACTGCAGTAACTTCCACAGAGAATCTATTTCGATTCATTTCACAGGCAGGCGTTTCAAGTTTAGGTAATTTTAACATTTGGTGCCCAATATAAATCTACTTATTAAAACTGATAAAGATACATGGGATTAAAATCAAACACAAAGGGCAAGTACACTTTGGGAGTTAATTTCTCCAGGCAGAGCAGTGTCGCTGCTGTTGATGGAGCAGAGCACGCTTCATTTCCTCGCTCTGCCATCCAGCCGTTAGACTTGGCTCCCATGATTTTTAAATACTTCAATATTTTTGTTTGATTTTATTATTATTATTATTATTATTATTATTATGGTGTTTAAATTCTTTCTTGTAAATGCTCAGAAAAACATAAGCCGCACTAAGCTGCCCTGGTGGGTGGGACATACCGTGGAGGCGATGCCAGCAGCCGTGCCCACTTGAGGACTTTCCGCCGCGTGGCGCAGTGTCGAGGCATCGCGCGTGGGTCGAGGCAGCCCGGTGCGCTGGGGGCTGCTCCACGGGCCTGGAGCRCTCTGCTCAGGGGGCCAGGAACGAGCAGAAACAGAGCCGGGTTATTTGCTGCTCAGTCTGCAAAATTGGAGAAAAGACCTTCAGTAGTTCCATGTGTTTGCTGAAAACCATATTWTTGCATATATGCCTGAAATCTTGACTTTTACTGTAAATCCACTGTAGCAGTCAATGCAACGCTGGCATCTCTCTGCTCCCGAAAACAATACCACTACTGTAGCTGCAGCAGCCTTCTCTTCCAGATGGCTGCCATTTGGAGCAGCTCTTGTAAGAAAGTCTTATAAAATTTAATAGACTTAACTAATAGTTTTCCACAGAAGTTTATTGAAAAGTCATATAAATTTAATAGAGTTTGCTATTTTATCAAAGGCAGATAATTTTCTATTGTGCTCTTCAGAATGGTCCAGAAAACCTCTGGCTTTGCAGCTCTCCTCTGTGGACCTTTTTGATCCAGGAGCAACTCTGCAGGGGTCCATGAGAGGTAACTAAAGATAGCAAAACTGTTCTCACTGGTCCTAAATTCACCACAAAGAGGCACATGCTTCCACCAGAAAAAATTGAAAATGACTGATTCAAAGAACCAGGCCTTCCACCACGTTCTGGAGGACCCATGCCACTTGTTAGGCACCTGAAGTATATCAAATGCCTCACTGATAGAGAGCAAACCTGCTGTCAAATAAGCAAGAAAAATACTTTCCGTTTCTGTTTTTGGTTGACATGGACATGGATAGTCTAGTGGAACAACTGTTTAGACATGCTGAAAGACAACATTCAGTTTTACAGGTAGAACTAAATAGGAAATATTTTAAAACACCTTTCAAATAAGATATAAAGAACTCAATAACCACTTGTTTATGAAAAACACCTGCAGCGGTTTTGCTGTTGTGCTGCCTTTCATTCCTCATAACAATTTTTCAGTTTTATGTTACAAAGTTAACAAAATAGCTTCTTGCCCTTCAGTGATACAGGAGCCTTTCTTAAAAAAATATTGCTTAAACTCTTCATAGTAGTTCCTGATTTTTCATACCTTAATTGCTTTTTCTTGCTCAACAGAAGTATTTATATTTGGATTTATAGCCATCTCACAGAATTTCTTTTATATTCTAGATTGCATGAACTAACAAAGCAAAACCTATGATATATTGTACTGCCGACCTGATCCAGAATTAGGATCACACTGCTGCTGGACAGGGCTGTGAAAGTCTGGAGAATTTCTTCTTCTCCTTAAAACATAGCAAGGCGAGTGTTTTCTGCCTCCTGACATGTACAGAATTTTGTGTTTTTCTTGGCTCTGATCTTCTGTTATTACTACACGTTCACTTGGGACTAAGACATGTTCAGAACAATTCAATAATGTACTAAATTCAACACCATACTAAATCCATAAACAAAAGCAGGATGGTCAACAGAAGAGCACAGAAAGTCTTTAGAAAAGCCATAGAGAACAAATTTTCCCCAAACTAAAATATGCTTTGAAGAGAGCTCATGTAGCAATGGCAAAATCAGAAATGAAAATCTCTGGTTTATTTAGGTCTGTATGATGCATCCCACTTACCCTATTTCAAAAACAGATCCTTCACTTTATGGAGAGAAGCTGTTGAGTTTTTCCAGGGGTTGATCCTATTTCAGTGAGCAGAAACATTCCCAGTGAATTGGCTCACATCCCAGGATGCATATTAAGTCTTTATATAGCACTTGCACAGTGGAGCAGAGTTGCCCGTGCTGACATTTCTGCACAGTTGCGCTATTTAAAGGAGCTGGGTAAAGTAGGTTCGTTCACGGGAGTCTGGAAWGAGGTGGAAGGGGAAGAGTTAACTTTCACGTCCATTTTTGCAGGGGCAACATGCTCATGTTATAAGTTCAGGCCAGTCAGCTGCTCCATTCATCAAGGAGACTAATGGGAGATTTAGCCCAGGCAGCTGCTCCTCAGCTGGGCACTGCGAGCCATGGGCTGCATCGGGCAGTGCCAACGGAGAGCCCCACCGGGGACCAATGCTATGGAAAAGCCAGAGGTGCAGGATGGACCCAAGAGAAGGACCTAGTCTGGAAAGGGAAACCTGCTGCTATGTTTGAAGTGTTGTGAATTGCTAGTAAGTACTGCTTTGGAGAACAAATTGTTTCTGTAATGATCAGGCAGAAGTTAGAAATCCAGTAGTTAGCTTTGACCTGGCTTCTTGGTTTGATTCTACTTTAGTCACATGAAAGCAAGGAGAAATATGAAAATCCAACGAGATGAGAGTCCTCTCCAATTTTCTGTGCAGACCCTGAGACTTCCCAAGCTGTACTTTTTAAATAAAGTCATTAGTGCCCACTGTACGTGCCGTTGACATCATCGTTTATAACAAACCCATAGCAATGTGTATGTCTTCGTGATGCTCTGCAAAGGCACCTTGAGCCCCCTGTAAGAGACAGATGAGGAAAGCTTAAGCACAAAGCAGATAATGAACTGACAGCAGCCAGCAAGGGAGCCAGTGGCAAAGTCCCTGTGCAAAATACTGTCTTTTGGTTCAGGGCCCTCTGCTCTAACTATTAGAACATGTTGCTGCAGTTACAGGGAAATTAAAGTGTTTCCACACTGCATGGAAGAATTATCCCCTGAAACGTGTGGTCCTTTCAGACCAAGCCCTATGTTCCATCTCACAAAAATGCTGGCAGCCCGTTGTTTGGTATGGCAACACGTGGCATCGCCCACCACCGCGCCAAGCGCCACATGCGGTCCGTGCCCACACGGCCAATGCAGAGCCACTCTCGCTTTCTAGGGGAAACCTGAGGCCAGGCGTATGAGGAGGAAGCAATCAAACCAGGTGGATTTCAGTTCACTTGTTCCATGCAAGACCTCGTATTTGTACAGCTGTGGATCCTTGCTAAATATGAGCACTTTCTGAAGGGCTCAGCATTTTCATCTCACCCTTTATTCAGGAAACCCAATGCCCAAATAGCAAAGCTGAAAATACATCTGTAATGGGGAATGGAAATGAATGAATCAAATCACCCCTTTAAAAAAAGGGGCATTTATGCAAGAAATACCATGGCAGATCTTTTTTTCAGGGGCATGTTTACTTTATAAATAAAAAAGCCTGTCTCATAATCAAATATGAATCAGAAGAACATGGCATCCTAGAAGGCGTGCTTGTCTAGACAGGCCATCAGCAGCCTGACCACATAACGGGCCCAAGAGCAGCTGCAAAGCTGTCAAAACAGCTCCTTGTGTAGTCTGTCACTGAGCCATACCCAGAATGAAGCCTCTGCACTCGGGGATTATTATACAGAATTGGGGAGCGGGGGTAATACAAAGTATTGGGAAACAGCACTCTGCCACAGACTACTTGGACAGTTTCTTCAAAAATGTAATCATAGCATTGACCGAGTTCATGGATTTAAAATGGCTGTTGATTATGGTTGGCTGCAGGACCACATGAGGCTTCCCAAAAAATTTAAACTTAGTTATTATGCTTTATTAAGAGCCCTAGAATACAAAGTGAGAGTTGTGTAAAAACATTTGCAAGCACCAAGCACTTGAAATCCATCCTTGATTATAATTTGCTAAAGAGCAAGAATGAGGATATTTACTAGCTTATCTGAGAGCATAAACGTTTTAGGAAGGAAGGCTTGAAAAACTGCAGTGTGCTAAAAAACTGCTGCGCCTCCACCACTGTGCAAACAAAAGTTGGGTCTCTTCATTTTGCATACCAGCCTGCAGCAGAGAACGCTGGAACCGCTCACTCCCCAGTTACAGGGAAGTTAAACAATGACACAAGAAGGCTAATGACACAAGAAGTATTAGTTTTATAAGCATATGATACTTAACTGATTCTTTAAGAGTCTTCTCTTACAGCCATGCTACTCTCCATCTGTTTTTCTGCATACGCATGTGCAAAACACACTCAGAGTGAGTTATTTAACACCCTTCCCTTCCCTTTCTCATCTTACCAGCTTCTCTGCAGGTTTCTACCAGATGGCAGTGGCAGCCTTTGTTGAGTTTCTGGGTCTGTAATAGCCTATTGAACCCATTTTTTTAAATCAGTCTAAAAAAATGTGCACGGTGTTGAGGCGGTGGCATTTTGTCACTCCACTTAATTCTGTTGGATGGCTTCATTTTAATTCTCCGCATTGCTTATCTTCCATTTCTGACTCTCCTATACCAGGACATCTACTTACAGAGGCTTTTTCTGCATTGATCTGCACACGGCTTTGGCCATGTGTCCAGCTACTGTTATCCCACAGCTGGCCCTGGTTTCATCTCCAAGGCTTCCTGACTGTGTAGCTATTTCCTACCACCCCATAATTCAGTAAAGTTTTCATCTTTACTGCTGCTTTTTGCAAGTCTTTGACTGTCCATACTGATCTCTCTGGGTCCCTGTTCCTCTGCAGCAACCATCCCAAAACTTAAATCTAGGCCTGGTTCTAGATCCAGCCTTAAGTCTTGTCCTTTAGCCTTTAGGAGACCAAACCCTAACCCATCATTCATTTTTAATCCGTTGCTGTAATGATTTCTTGATTCTTATTTTCTTTCAGTAACAGAACACTCTGTAAGAATTTAAGTTACTGAGTTCTTCTGATAGTCTAAAACACAACTCTGAGTATGTTAAGCAATACTGATGGTCAACAACCTGCATAATTAAGTCTTTTTTAATATGCTTTTGTGCATCCCATAAACATTCAATAATATAAACATGTAGTCAGGTACAAACCAGACCACCTGGGGGTCCTCAAAATAGAAAAAAATCAAAAACAATATTTTAAGAAAATCTTCTAAAACATTACTAGGCGAGGTAGTTCTAAGTACATAAACGTCACATGTCCTGCAAGTGTGTTACAGGACTGAACACAGAGTAAACGAGTTTCAGTTTCCTACAAGTACAGTACAAATGCAACATAGTGAGGAATGAGAAGTACACATTTGGCCTGGAAAACAGCCTACCAAAACCCTTTTTTTGAGGTTATTCTCAGCATAGTCCTTCACTATTCACCTCTGGTTTGGAATGAGGTTTGGCTTGTAGTGGTGGTGGCAATCACGAGCTGTCTAATATCAGTGGCTGGCTGGTGGCAGGTTTTGCAGTTTTTGCCCAGGTTGCTCCACAGAGCCACTGAAAATATCATTTCCATGTTAACAGCACCTGAAAGCCAGGAAGCTGCAACACTGAGTAACCTTTTTCAACAACTCCTCCCTTCCTAAGGAGGAGGACGAAGAAGGAGGAATAACACTTCTGTATTCATAGCCTTGGATTTATGCAATATGATGTCATAGCCGCAAAGATTTTCCAGAGTTAGCTGGATTTGAGCGATTTATTATCAAGTGAGTTTAGGAGCAGTTTCATCGTGTAGAGAAGACCCCCTTATTGCCATACACCGTACTCACTCTGCAGGGAACAAGAGAAAAAGTGATTTAATTCCCTTTGTACTTAGTCATGTTCACAAGAAGGGAGGGATGCTTTGGAAGTTTCAGAAATATTAAAAGAACCTGGGTCCAGGCTATACCCTAAAGGCTCAGCGGGAACCTGTCATTGCTTGCCAAAAGGGTCACATAGGTCAGAAAAGATTTATCTCAATCTATAAACCTCCATGATAACATGAAACAGCTTGCGAGGAGGATTCCTGTTTTATTTAAGAGTGTCCTCCAGCTGCTCCTTAGCAGAAGAACGGCATTCTTGTGAATCCTGCTTGTAAATGATGCAGCTCTTTGCGTGACCAGAAATTGTAAAGAGATCCATTTAAGGGCAGACAGRCAGTACTGAATGCACAAAATAGCAACATATTTTAAATGCTGTTTTAAGATGGAGAAGAGAGCCTGTGTCTAGAATATCTTTGCTTATCCAAAACTCTCACCGATTTCACCGAAGGACTCAATGACTGAGGCACAACCTGCAGAGTTTTAATTATGTGCAGCCCCAGTATCTTTTCTTTGCAAAATGAACTGCACTTTTTAACGCTGCTGTTTCCAGACCAGTTCAGACACTGTTCCATTTTGTGTAAGAAGAGCTGTTTCCACATTAATGCTGTCCGTGAAACCTGTTGCTTAGGTGACCAGCCATAAAGCACAAACAACACTGCCTGCAAAGAACAGTCCTAGCCTGCTACAGGATGGTGCGTGTTCACAGGCTGCTTTGTGAACGCTTGCAACTACCAGACACCGACTGAGAGATAACGATCAAAGAATGAACTACATGTTATTCACAGCAAATAATTTTATCCATTCTAACCAGGAGACTCGCACAGATGGCAATATTATAGTGGTAGCTTATGCATAAGATGAAAAATCGTTCCAGAAGCAGCACATAAAAGGATCCGGTGTTCTATCAAAAAGCTCCATTTTAAAGAAATATTTATTGCTTTACTCAAAGGTATTTAAGGGTCTTAGTGTGACCTCTGCAGGTTCCAGGGACAGAAGTATTTATTATTTCTGCATAAATTATAGAAATAATCGCTTCTGGGCACAAATCGTGTCAGAATGTACTATGGAGAAACCACAGCAGCTATACAGTAAAGGATGCATCTGAACTCACCGCAAGATCAAACTCATTCAGTGCATATGGATAACAATGTACAGGGGTCCACTAATATATAGAGAACGCAGCATTCTTTCAGAATGCCAAGTTAATCTATTTAGTTTACATGTTCCACCAATTTTTGAAGTATGATTTTTAGTCACACCTCACCGTTCAGAAGTGCTCTGTAGCGTACACATTCCTCATTTCTGAGCACTGAAGCTGGCTGAACGCAATGGTGATTGCAATGTATTTTCTGTGAACGCTGGAGTTTATTATCAATATATATTATTTCAAAATACCTTGTAAAAAGTATATTTGGCACTTGTCTATACTTTGTAATGTGTTTTTTCGTACTTCGTATTGTTCGCATATCTTTATTTAGCCTATAAAAATCAGAGTGAGGAATGATGAAAAGTCATTTGGGCATCTCATTATGTGACAGTCTTTTGGAAATCATGAGGGAGGATGTAGTTGTTTAAAACATACCTCTCTCTGTAAGCAGGAAATACGTAAGAAGGAAGTATTTCCATTACTAACCTTTGCATAACAGTAGGAACATATTGGTAATACTTACCTTTGATATAAAATAAATAAGCTTTATAAATATGCAAGAAGGGAAAATGAATGCAAAGCCATGTTTCTAGCGATAAGTCCCGTGAAGGCTAGGCTGGGTGTCCACGTGGACACGAAGTACCAACGCAGCACACATGGGCATAGCCCTCCCTTGCGAAGCGCTAGAGAAGACATTGAGAAGAGGAAGAGAAATGAAGAGGGGCTCCTGGTGGCAGTACTCAAAGATGCAGTTTCTGCTGCATTTAACATATCCTTTAATTATGTTTAAGATTTCTGCACAATCAAGAAATTACGAGGGAAGGAAATGCAACTGCATTTTGKCAACCATCACTACTGCTACGCATATTACAACATATCATTCAATCTCAAACCTGATGTTCTTGAACCTCTTGTTCTTTTTCAGCTGGTGCACACACTATCTCATCAACATGTGGGACTTCTTTTTTTCATGTATAAACCAGAAATTAATCAGTTTTCTCAGTTTCCATTATCAGCATCTTGCCCCTTCACACAACAGTAACAACATCCTACTCGCTTTAGGTAACTGCTGCAAATATGCACAGAAACAAAACCTAGGAGCAAGCCCTTTTGGTAAATGGAACTGAATGATTCATGCCTCTGAAAGCTAAAGAAATTAAGAGGAAAATAAATTAAACACCTACTCAGAAACGAGAATGTTTTAGGCCCTAACACAACAGAGAATTCAGCATGCTTTGATTTTAAAAGCACGTTGAATTCCGTCCCTCAAGGATAAAAGCCACAGGCGTGCAGATTTGAGGCTGCAGCCAATGCCAGAGCAAGGCCACGGAAAGGCGAACGTCAGCTTTGGTGGCAGCGGGACCTGGCCCAAGTGCAGGAGCTGAGTCACCGCTGTTTTTTCGCAGGAATGCATGTCACATCTCACAATATCGATATCGAACCCTATCGATAGGCCCCAAAAGTGCTCCTTCTCTGCAGGAAGGCACAGCTTTTGCTCTGGGGCCGATGTTGCTCTCAGTAGGCGCCACAGACTATCGACATTGACCGTTTTTCAGACCGACGGGCCGTGAGGAGGATCGATTTCCCTACCTGCCGCTAAGGCACCGCATCCCCAGCTATCGATCCCTCTCGCTACGCAGCCATACCTCTCGATCTCGAGAGGCCTCGAGGCCTGTGCATTTCCACACCTACTTACAGGGATCCATAGCACTAGGTGCCCACGAGAGATATCGGGAAGCGTCGAGATCGATCCCTGCCGGGAGCCATCAAGAGCGCTCGCTCTTGACAGGCACCTGTGGCTTTCGCTCTCGGGCCAGTTTTGCTCTCGGCAGCCATCGAAGGGGATTGACATCGATCGCCCTCAAAACGGAGCGGCATCGATGCCTGTCCAATTCCACACCTACCGATAGGGTTCGATACTTTCCTCCAGGGATTCCGCAACTATTGCTTTAAATTGTGTTACTCCCCCAAGCTGTGCTAAAAGGAGTCCTAAATTTTATATCCGGAAAAGACACGGACATTTTATAACGTACTGAAGAATGCTAATGAAATTACTAACTGTGCTGACRCAGTCACTTTTATCTCCACCTGGGACACGTGATACACATTCAGGCTGTACTTCGGGCAGGGGGTAGAAGAGGAAAGAAGGTTCATCGGTTACTCTAAGAACCCTCTAGCTCTTGTTCATCTGAAAGATTTGCCTTTAGACTTCCTGTGGTTGTGAACACAAAAAGCACCACTCTGTGTCAAGGGAAGGGTGTGCTGCCCCTGGCAGTGCCCGGGTCTTTAGCAGAGGCCCAGGGAAGGGTGGCAGGACTTGGGCAAGCACACGGGCAGCRACATGTCCCCAGGACACCTCACGGCTGCAAACAAGTGGAGAATCAGGGAATTCGAGGCCAAAGTGGTACCCCTGTCTTTAACAACCCTTGGATCTTTCTTACACTGAATTACTCAAATCTCCTTTGAATCCGTGCCAACTTTCAGCATCAACAACACTTCTGGTAAGAATTTCTACAGCCGTGCAGCATGTGCTGAGAAGCGTTCTTTGCTTCACCTAAATCTGAAAGCTGCTAGTTTTACTTGATAACCTCTACTTCTTCAACTGGGAGCAACAGCAAACGCTTGTTTCCTGTCAGTCCTCTCCATGATATTCATGATTTTATAGACCTCTCTCATATCCCTTTCAGTCACCTCTCTTCAAGGCTGAAAAGCCTTAAACAAATTGGACGCCCCTTTCAAAAAACACTCCATACTCTTTATTGTCAACCATAACCTCCTCCATACCTTTTTGACTTCCAGAATCTTATTAAATAGAGGAGCATTAAAGATGCACCAATGGCATAATGATGTTTTCTATGCTGTTCTCTTCCTTTCCAAATTTTCCTACCCCTAGTTCTCTACATGTTTTGTGRGCTCATCTGAGCATTTTTGTAAAAATATGTACCGTAGCCATGAGATCTTGTCCCTCAATGGAACTAGTCAACTTGGAGCCCATCAGTGTGTTTGTACAGGTCAGACTGGATTTCTTTTCCCCTTTTATGTGCTTTACATTTATTTATGCTAAATTTCCTCTGCCCTTTTATCACCTAGTCACTTGCTGTTACGAGGACCTTCTGCATTTATTTGCAGTCAGCTTTCATCCTTACTGACCTGATTAACTCAGTCACATCAACAGACTTTATCATCCTTTCCAGACCATGCATGTGTTCCACTGCGTGCTCACTTAGCTAGCCATCTACAAAACAGTAGCCTTGTCAGGGTTAAAGTGTGTTGCTACATTGCCGCAGCATAATTACATCAGCAGCAGTAAAATGCAAACTCTGCAGACTTGTACTTCTTCTCCCAATGTCATTTCATTAGCTAGACCTTACGTCACCACAGTTAAAATAGTTTTTTGACCAGGCAAATGCATTGCTTTAAAAATAATTATATAAATTACATAAATTTGAACCCTTATTACATTTTCTCCACCTCTAGCAGTTTTAACTCCATAGTAGGATATTCCTCTTAAACTTCACAGCATTATTTTGGCAATAGTTGAAGTCAAGTATTGATCACTTCCCTTGCGTTCTGTATTTTTTTTATTATACATTTTAAAGATAGTATCACCTCTGCTGGGAAGTGGAAGAGGTACTGCTATCCTATACCACCCATTTCCATAGACAAGTTCTGTGCGAGGACCCCATTCTCTTCCAGCGTATGGAGCAGACCAGCTGGATGAAATATGAGCAGAAACCACTGTTTGAGAAACAAGCCAGAGAAACAAAAATACAGACAATCCAGAAAAGGTGGATATCAGAGAGAAAGAGAGGACAAAGCTATCCTGCAGCTCCTCCCAGCCACCCGGAACGGGAAGCCTGCAGGAAACGCAAGGTCAGTTGCTGATAACTCCCTGGGGACAGACTCCAGCCTAGTCTCAACAAGCAGAGGTGGAAGCAGTCCCTTGACATACACGCTCGGGACAGACGTGGGCTTGTTAAAAGTCTAGAAGCAGCCAGATTGTGAGGGAACTTTCTGTTATTTTGATGTCTTTGCTAGCGACATTGCAGCTCCTGGCAAAGAGGAGGTGCCGGGTGGGCAGGTGCATGGCCGTGGTGCCCCATACGGCAGGGAAGGACGCTGGGCCAGCAGTGGTGCTCTCAGCTCCTCCAGCAACACGCATAGGTCTGAGCCCTGGGCAAGCCCTTGCCATGTGGCTCAGGCTCCCAGTGAAATTTTAGCACTATTATTTTATTCAGCATTAAAATTCTCACTACTTTCAGCGAGGCCATAGCTTTCCCTCATTACTTGTGATAGGGTCTACCAGGGTGAGGAGCGGTGTGTCAAGAATGATACGCTCTTGCTGCCGTCCCTCCGTCCTACACACATTTTCCACTCCGAATCCCACTGGAAGAGAAATATTGTTGTCAGTCCTCACAGCAGCATCATTAGAAAGCACAAAAGAGAAACTGTTTCAGCTCCAGCGTGAGCGTAGTGGCCAAGGAAAGGATGAATAGCGCCCATTCATGCCCGTGCCCCGGCATCTGCGGGACAGGTGCCAGGAGATGCTCTGGCCCATCCAAGGGGAACGATGCAAATGCTGTACACTGCTTTCTCCCTTACAGATGTGAGCTGGTCGGGAATTGCCTGACTCTTCACATTCTTGAACTAAAAGCTGATCATTAATATCTCTACACATGCATACCAGCCAACACATGGCCTGGGACAAAAATCAGTGTGCCTATAACCCTTCCAGCCTGCTAGAAAACAGCTATTTCCAGCCTAAGTGATATTCTGCACCTGGCCGTATCAGTCTAATTCTGATAATCCCAAACTCCATCTGTCTGCTGCCTTTATCAGCATGGATGCAAATCTGGTAGAGCCAAAACTAGCACCTGCATTTCAAAAGTCAGCACTTCCCTTATACCAGAAGAGAAAACCAGAGGGGAAGAAAAGGAGGAAACATCTTTGGGGGCAACAGGGCAAAGATGCACGTGGAGTCCCCGGCCTGCACTCTTTGCGAGGGTCCCCCCCAGATAGCATGACCAATAAACTGTTTTCTTTACTTTCTTCCTCCAAACAAAATACTATCAATGGCAGGAATGTTCTTGCTCTTTTTTTATGATTGGGTTATAAAACCAAAAATGAATTTACATATACTAAATCAGAGGGGAAAAATTACAAGTAGACCTTGAATGAAATAGGATGCCTCCTAGTAAGTTCACAGCAGATGATTCATTAAGAAATAACTGAAGAGTATGGATACATCTTTTTGTTAAATATTTTATTCCAGCTGAGACTTTAATCAAGCTTCTAAAGAATGTCTCCTAAGGTTCATAAATTGCCAAGAAGATTTGCATAGGAAAAAACCATTGCACTGAAAATAAACGTTTTTAAAATTTCAATAATGTAACTAAATATTTTCATTCTTAGCCTTTTTTTAAACATCTTTTTTTTGTAACAACAAGCTCACAATGTTTGTAACACTACTCCATTAACGCTCAGGAAAATCAACATAAGTTCTGAATAATGAAAAGATAGCTATTCTAATACGCAATACAAAAGCAAAAACCAGACTATTTATGTCGTTATCAATTTCATATTAACTCTTATAACCAAGCAAAATTCCAATTTCTGCCATTCTGCATGATACCAACAGTTTTGAATGAACAGAGCATGTTTTTACATTAAGACTGGATGAATTTTTTTCCTGGTAGGCGAGTTGATGCTTGTGAATAGCCATACTTAAGTTCTAATCATATAAGCAATTTATTAAGTGCCACAAAAATACTATATGAATTAATGGATAATAATAATAGTAGTTAATATTTACCTAGCTCTTTATAAAAGTATGCAGCCTGAACCTCAATTACACTGTCCCGTTGTATGCCATTCTCCAAAAGGGCTTCATTTTCACTCCTTCAAGGTTCCCTAATAATGTGAAAAGTCTTAAATGAAAATCAGATCCTAATCTTTAAAGCAATTTGCAAACATTAATATTTTATTATAAATATTGAGTAATCTCACAAAGCAATGAGAAGAGGTAGGGAGAACAAAATCCAATCTCAGGCAGGCTTTGGAAGAGTGAGGGTTATGTCACACACAGGCAGTGGTAATGGGGAACGTACAGCTCCGCTATTACCCTGATAAATCCTCACAAGATGATTTCAAACCTCCAGAGAGTCGGAGAAAGAGACAGTGGAAGCTAACCGGCCAGTCACCACATAGCAGGGAGGCTAGAACAGAGTTATAGARATGTCTACGCAGACTGGACATAACGTGCTCAAGCTCGACACCCTTTAGTGTGAACTTCATCTGTATGCCTAGCACACTGTTTATGGCAAGCTAAACTTATCCACACATGCAAATAATTTTCTTGAATTTACCCCAATTGTTAGTCTGACATGTCAGTGCTAGCCAGTCAGCATCCCTTTCTCCAAAACACAGGAATGGATCTTGAAGGCTACGTAATTCTGGCAGCTGTCTTATCCACTTCAGGTAACTACAATGCAATCTCTTTCACCGCTTTTGTATATAAGATTATTTTATAGTGCACTGCTCATAATTCAAATGATAGTCTTTAAGATTCAAAATCCTAGTTTCTTTGCAAACACATTTCCTCTCTTAAAAGACCCTGCTTACCACTCATCTTTTGCCACACAGTCTCATGACAACTGCACTGGTTTCTCGTCTTCGTGTTGAAAGTTCTCCTGCTGCAGCAGAGCACACGTTGGTTCGTGATTACATTGCCACCTCCAGCACATTTGACACTTGTGGTCTCCAAGAGTGCAATTTAAACTGCAACCATGCATATGACAAGAAATAGGAGGAAAGCATTTATGTGATATAAGTGTAGTCAAAGAGTACTCAGAAGTAATCGCTTAAAATGATTAGAAAAGCTAACGAAGTACAACAGCTGTGGAGATTCCCCCCACTGCTGACACAGTTCTCGGCAGAAACTGCATCGACTGGACCTACACAAGTTGAGCAATGCTATACGTAAACCAGTCAAAGTTACTTTTAGCACTAGACAGTCAAGTACCATGTGGACAGACTTTGTATGATAGGCACACAAACTGAGCGTGACTGGAAGTGGGAGACTCCCTCGAGAGCAATATAACATGACTCCATAAACACGACCAGGTTAACTAACTCCTCCATGCTCCTCTGGGCAAGCAACCACTCTCTTCTGTGCAGCCTCCTCCCTGTAGGAAGGAAAGGGAGGCTTTTGAATACTCAGTCAGGAACAGAAGGTTTCAAGACACCTCAGAGCTGCAACACGATGGAGAAACGTTCCAGAGCTTAGCACGATCCTGGAAACCTTCTGAAGGCCAAGTCAGGCCTTTCGGTCGTTCGTAAAGGGTGAGAGGTGGGGGAAGAAGACATTCCCTCTCTTCCCCTTGAGAAGTTTGGCTTCCAGCACTGACTTTCACATGTGCATGGTATGATGAGAAGGTACCCTGCTCAGGGCTGGAGTTGTGGCTGGTCCCTCCCAGCTACACCAGGGACAGCCAAAAAAGCAATGCCTGCAGCTACCGGGGAGCTGGCTGGCTGCTGGTAAGTCTGCCCAGATCAGGGCTTAGTTGAACAAATTACTGGGTAATTACCTAGAATAACTGAGTAAAATTCTGCGGCCTACTTCCTACTAGGAATCACACTGAAGTAGCCAAAAGACCTTTCTGAAGTTAATTTCTATGAAACACTGGTAAAAACTATGCAAGAATAATACATTGCTGATATATGTGCTGTGCTTGAATGGGAATGCTTTCAGTCTGGCCCTTTTCACTTTTAAATTGTTTGTACAAAATTATCTTAAAAGCAATGCAATACTAAAAGACAAATATGAGGAAGTATAGATCTTATAAATCACCTCATTCTGAATTCACAGACAGAAGCTCAAATCTTTTAAAAAGGAACAGCAACAAAAAAATTCTAGCCTGATCAAAAGCTAATATAAATCATCATGAACAATTCTGAAATTATCTTCAAGCACAAAGAAATTCTCCAAGCCAGAGAGATTCTCATCCCACATTTTAGCAACAAGAAAACTAGACCTTTCTGAAGCAGGGATACATTCTGTCTGTTTTTTCAGGGAAAGATGTGTCTGTCAGTGTTCTGTGTTCTTTTTATGGCTATTTTTCTCAGAAAAGTTTAAATTCTCCACAGATTTTAGACATGAACATGCAGAATTACTTCCTTAGAATTGAATCATTAGCTTTTATAGATCCAGTGGCAACACTTTAAAATAATGACCAAGCCATTATTCATTCCCCTGACATTTATTTTAATAACATTAATCATAATGAACTCATTTGGTATTAATGTAGGTGTCATAAGGACTTCTATAGAATTCCTAGGGCATTAATTAGCTGGGCCATTATTTTTATTATTTTTCTAAAAGTTAATCTAAATGTGCCTGAAAGGTGCTGGGCTGGCAGAACTTGGGAGAGTTCTGTGTTTACCCGTGGAACAAATATAAATCACTTCTTAGAGTGTAGGTGCTTTTTGGCTGGATTTCGACAGGATATGGGGCCAGAAATCATTTCCATTCCCAGCACCGCAGCCGACCTGCTAAGAAGCCCAGGCTTCTCACTTCATCGCTGTGCCGCTATTCCCTACAACTCAAAGCTCAGTCATTCCTCAAGGTGCATTATTTCCTGTGGGTTTCCACATGCACCTGGCAGAACTGCAGCCTAACATAATTTTTGGCATTTAGATACTATTCTAATAATTATTATTTTATAAGTATATATATCTATAATCTTTTTTTCCCAGACTTGGGCATGCTGCCAAGAAACTGAGGAATGGTGCCAAATCATGGATCTTCTATGGAAGCTGTAAAATGAATCTCCTCTTTCTTTGGGCTACTTTTTTAATCAAGAGTGTACTGTGGAATCAAGGCTGTAAGATACTATCTTAAGAATATGCCCAGGCTCTTAACATTCGTTCTCTTAAAAAGATAAGCAATGCAGCTGTTCCGGACTCTTCATTACCTAATCCAAACACTGCCTTGTCCATAAATATTTGTGTTTCAAAGCTACTCACATTGCCAGGAGTTAGCAGAGAGAAAAAAAATACATCCTAGGCTTATAAACTGAAGAGTAGAAATTCTGAGAGAGAACCTTTCTCTTTGGGGCAAACTTACTCTCTCAAGAGAAAAGCACTCCTTTTGGCCTGATTCTCTAAAAAGAAGATGTAGCCATTTAATGATGAAAAGCTCCATTAGCATTCACATCTCAGAAACCCAACATGGGGATCTGGGTAGAAGAGATATATCAGGGGAAAATAAAAAACAACAACAACACGCAACTGCTGAAGTCTCTTCAGCTTAATTCTAATTCAAAGCCACTTGCCCCTCAGAAAACAGTTTTCTGAGGTGCAGCAGAACAATGAAACAATACAAAATGTGGCTCCTTTCTCTGCTTTATGGCATATTTCAATACACCGTTTACAATAACCCACATGTCTTTGAAATTCTTGGATTGTCATAATCTGGGAGAAAATACCTGAAATACCCAGCAGTAATGCAGCGAAAGACTGTTTTTTAACTAGAAAAAATATTAAATACAAAGAGAAGGCAGACTTTCTATGAGTCTAAGAAACTTCTAAGAGAAGGCAGTTTTCTCTATGACAAGAATCTTAATTTCTGAAATCACCAAAAAGGCTTACATGGTAGCAAGAACAAGTTTAACACTTACAAAGGCTTTTGTAGTTGTGGAATTAGTGTTGCACAGACAGGACCTACTTTTACAACACACTTCATATTATCTTAGATGTTTACAATCAGAATATTTTCAGTTTTATATCCCAAGTTTATGCAGAAAGAACTTTCTAATAGTAATGCAGAGAATAAAATGCCTACATAATCCTGGAATGAGTCAACCTGAATACAGAGATAATAATACAGGAACCTAAACTATTCAGTAGTTAGACCGCAATCCATTTTCCGTCTATCTCTGAATAGACATAAAAAGAGAAAGATACTCAGCAGTTAGACATTTTTGATGTATATCAAAAAAGTGGGGACTGCTCTGTGCCTACATAACTATGTGAGTTATGGTTCAGTGCTTTTCCTCCAAGATGAGATCAGTCCTGGTTCCTTTTGAACGAGTGAAAAGGCTGTGCACAGTTGGTTAGCGCTCTAATTTGTGCTCCAGCAGAGCCCACTTTCCAGGAATGAACTCCGCCGGTGAGGAGGCCCATGGAGAAACCAGAGAGGAGCAAGATTAGATGGCAAGCTTTATTTCTTGAACTGGTATATAGCAAGAAAAAAAAAAGAGAGAGAGAGAATAATAATAATAATAAAAGCTCTGCTCTGTCTGTAGCTTACCAGTGCTCCAAAGATCTTTAGAGCTGGGAACACAACACCAAGTGTGGCAAATTTACACCTGCTCTTTCATGACAGTCTGTTCAATGCGTGAGGAGGAGTCCATTTAGCAAAATGCACCAGGCAAAGTACAAAACTCGGAGCGGGTCTGCAGCACAGCTATTCTGTTTTTCATGTTACAGCTGCAACACTCTTCACAATCAGAGGTGAAGGTGTGCAAGGCAACTACACCGAGCGGTCTAAAGGCTAGCCCAGAAATTAGCTACAGGTTGATTTACCACCCTCAGCTGCGAAAAGCCCCCCTTCCCCGGCATGTTTTCCAGGACCTAGCAGCAGCAGGCAGTGCCTCCCGGGAGCAGACGCGTGGGCAGGCCGCTCACCTTGGAGGCCAGATCCAAGCCATCAGGTCGGGACCAGGAAATTAAGGCGTCAGACCCAAAAGGACAAAATTCCAGGTAAGAGGCTATGTCTGAGAAAGCCAGACTACTCAGTATCGGCCAGGCGGGAGATGTTAATGAGCATCTTTATTTAACGCCTATACAATTCCAGCTGCGCATTTAGGAGGTTTTCTCAACTCATTTTGAAAAAATGTCCTTGCACAGCACCACTGCACTTTCTTTCAGATCTATAGCTCCTCTCCCACCTATGCAGCACGTTGTTGTGTTACATTCATTGCATTGCTCTAAGCCTCAGCACTTCAGTTATTTGAACTGTTACAGACTAATAATATTTGAGAACCAATTTTTTTTCCTCCTTTCCTATAGACTTTCTATTAAACTATAACACCACAATTTTATTAGCAGACATTTTATACACAGTCTCTTATTTCAAGGGCTTCAGCTTATACAAGTGCTGTTTTAAGCTTACCACAGTAAATTTTATCCAGCAGTGATGACATTTGCACTGACAAAAGAGACACTCGCATCTCTCCTATTATGCACATTTGAATTCTGTAAAAACAAGGCCAGTTTAACTTATTCCTGCAAAGGGAATTGTTAACTTCAGATTAAACCAACGTCACAGATGCAGCAGCGTATACTCCATCCACCTCCAGTGGCCTGAAGCACTGACGGTCTTGGCTGTGCTACCAACGCGAACGAGGTTTACCTGCCTGGGGAGGCGAGATGTGCAGCGGATGCCCGGCCACGGCCACGAGCGCTGGGCTGCAGGGGCTCGGCAGAGGCTGCTGCTCCCCTGGCCCTAGGAGAGGAGAGTCGTTCACAGTTTTCTTAAATACATTCATGAAAGATTGACCATTCTCAATAGTGAAATCACACTACGGTAAATAATAATAAGCAGTCTTCAGTAAAGCTTTTTATAGGCCCCAAATAAAATTAGGAAAAAAGTACAGGTTACACATGGCTGCCAGCGAAAAAAAGCGTCATCTACAAGGACCAGGGAGAAGCCATTAGCACAGACAATAGCTGGAAAAAAATAGCTCGCTGGTAGGAATTTCTTCCATTTATGCCTCCAACTCCTACAAATGTGTTCTGGTTATATAACAAGCATACATCCTTGCAAATTTCAGAAAAAATGTCCAAATATTTGGACTGCTCATCTCAGTCTCCAAGTAATCTCCATCCCCTAGATCTGTGAAGTAAACTAGAAGCCTCATTTGAGATTCAAAAAAATATTATTTTATAATTTGCTTCTTGTTTTGCCAAGGACTCTGTCTTTAATCTGGGCTGGAACTGAAAAACATGGTAATAAAGGAAAATTGCATTTTTTTTGGGGGGGGGGGGAGAAAGAGCCCAAGAAATTTTTTTAATATATATTTTAAAAATTGGCCTAGGTTTGTGGTACTTCAGTATTTTACTTCAGATTGTTCATTCACTGCTACTAAAACAAAACAAAACCAAGCAAGGCAGGATACTTTTTTTCACCCTGGTCCATAAGTGATCAAGAAATAATAAGAACTTGCATATTAGAACCAAAAGACTGCTCATTTTCTCAAGGTATAGCAGAGAGGTCTATTTTACAGATGTGCAGGCCTGAACTTCACAACAGTGGACTTTGATTTAAACCAACACTTGCTTATGGGAGTGGGGGGAGATAACTGAGTTAAAAAAACCCTTTGAAATGAAAAGACACTTTGAAAGGAAGTACTGAAACATTTCATTCAAAAAATACTGAAATGGGATGTTTGACACTACCTGAATTTATCATCTCCTTAGTGCCTTCACCTTCCTAGAAATTAAGTTTTCAGCAATGATGGCATGATTACATGAAGCATTTTAATTTCAACTGATCTGCACTTTGACAGAGCTGTTCATCAGTTTTTCCAGTCAGCTCTACATATAGCACAAAGATAGCTTTTAAAATTTTTTAAAATGAAATATGTAGAACAATTACTATTCAAGCTGTTAGTACTTCAATTGCTAACTTTTAGGAAAGTGCTTTGGACACCTGCGGAGTCCATTAGGATATATTTCTGCATACGTGATGACAAGAGAAATACCATGAACATGTCCATATCCTGAAAACACTCACTAATTCATATATTTTCTATTTGTTAGGATATAATGTAAGCAGATATTTCATTAGAAGAATCTTCAAAAATAAAATCATCATTAAACAAAGCAAACTGTATGTTGAGGAACTGATGTAAAAAAATTTTTCATCAGTATACACTAAGTAATGAAATTTTCTGTTTTACCAATTCCTTGGCCTCCAATTTTAAYTACTAATCTTTTCATCAGTACTTGCCATCACAATGACACAACCTAGTTCTTTACTACTGGCAGTCAAAAAAATCTTTATATGATTTTCAGATGCTTCTTCTTCATTAATCAGACTTAGAAGAGAGAATATTAGTGTCAGAGTAGTTATTCAGGCATCCTCGCAGTTTTTGATAGGGGAATGAAATTCCAAGAGCAAATAAGCATAAGTTTTAAAATACGCTCTCATTTTTTAGCAATGGTATTTGAAATCAATATTTTCCATTACCTCTATAAATGGTGACGAAACATATGGTAACATTTCAGTTGCTAATATCTTACAGCCTGATCTATACAGAATATGTACTTTCGTGCTCTGATTGTATTGATTCCTCATTCAACATACAAATGAGACTATGAGTTCATTAAAAAAGGGAAAAACAATTGCATGGTAGTTTATACTTGTCACTCAGGAGACCAAGTTAGATTTCAACAAACTTACAGATGAATAATAATTACAAGCATGTGCAYGCTTGTCTTCAGAAGCTGCATAAATCTTTGTGGTCTATAAACCCTGCTCCAGGTTTTCACTAACCTTCTAATGCCTGAAACACTGAAATAACATCTCTTAGGCACAGTAAAACAAACAAACCAACCCTAACACTACTCCCAAATAAGTATTCCTATCTATTTCTCTCACCAGGCACATTCAACGAAAACACCGCAATACAGTACTCTACGTAACTCTCCTCTAAATGATTTGGGGAGAAAGAGAATGGAAGAATATTTTCATCAAATGCACAAAGCATAGAAGGGGATGCCGTTCTCTCTCTTTCCTGGTTTTACAAAATTCTGCATAATGTAGCATCTAGTGAGATAGGTATGAAAGAGAGGACAAATACACATGTGGAAGATGAGTTGAGCTCGCCCTTTAACCTTGGAGATCTGCTGATTAATAAAGTCATACTAACCCAAATTAGGATTGAAGTCTTAATTTTTTCTTGCACAACTGAAACTGATCTTGAAAGGTTGAAGATTTGGAACCTAGAACTTATTTTGTATTTTAGGGCCATCCACTCCTTTATCATACCAATGTCCAGAAAATCATACAGCAGGGAAGAATAATCACTGATGAACTAAATTCACATGATACATGGTTACAAAGTGCACAACAACAATAAACTGATGTATATATCTACAGGAAACAAAAACTCTCCTACTATTGACAACCATTCAGATGACTTATGTTTGTGGTTTGTGATTTTGCTCATGTGCTTCTGGATTATATACCTGATAAGAGATACATGGCCTAACCAGCATCTAAGAGGGTGGTGCGTGGACAGCCATGGGACTCTTCAAACCATGAATCTTAAAGAATGTCATAATCAAATACAAAATATTTTGTTGCTCTCAGACAATGCAGTAGGGTAAATCTGGTGGCCATCCTATCAATATTACTCGATACAACCACAAGGAAAGTAAATCCTGCAACTTGAGGGTGCACTGCACATAGTTTTGAAGCATCATAACAAAAAGCTGTTAAACTGTCAACTTTGGAAGAAAAAAAGACTATTTTTCTTCCTGGTAATGAAGAAATGAAACAGTAACTGGATGAATGTCTGAAGAGAGAATTCAGGAAAGGCGGTTTGCTTTCCAGGGCCCAGTCTCTGACCTCTGTTTTGAAGCTGACAACATGTGTCAATCATGTTAGAGGCTTAGACTAGTCTAATATTTACTGGGATTTAGCTCTTTTGAAAATTCCAGCCCTAGTATGCTCATGCAGAACACTTCAAAGACAACAATCAGGTAGCAACTAGCTCTGTCACTGTTGAGCTGGGCTAATTTATATTAGTAAATCAGAGAGCATATTTCTATAAATCATTACCAATTTTGTACCCTTCTTGGCTGCAGGAATAAGGATACCAAGCTTTAAAGCAACTGTAACCTCGAAGAAGAATTTGAGGCAAACTGTCTGCGCATAATGAACATAGCTGTGTCATTTCCAAGGCTTCGCATCCATGTATTGTGAAAATGAGAGCCACATTAGGTACATTTATGTCTTACATTATGGGAGTTTCAGTTTACTCTGAATATAAGACTCCCAATACTTTTAAACCCATGCCCTTGAAAAGGTAATGACTATATCAGACAGTGAAGTTAAAATAAGAAATGTGAAAGTAATAAAACACTATCCCATAAGTATCAGCAGGTGTCCAACCTTTTCACCTGCTGACATGTCGAAATGTCTTTTTTTTCAGAAGATAACCTGTGAGAGATGATTATTCTGGAAATTACATTTTAGCTCCAATGAATCACATTTTCCAGCTTGAAGTCACTCACAGTGAAAGTACTATATGCCTGAGTACTCTTCACTTCCAGAAATAATGTTTGGAGTGGCTGAGAGAAAAAATATAGCTCCAGTGGCTCTAGAGACACACAGATGCTGTTTAGATGCACCCCAAAATCTCCCCAAGATCGTGATCCTGTATTTTTAAATCTTCCACAGCTTTTAACAAAGGGAACTTGTGTTCCTCTAAAAAGTTTCCCTGGAGAGACTGCTGCAGACTTCTTCCAGCCATGAACCATCCAAAAATCACTGAAACATCAGAGAAGTAATACTGTACGTCTGTCCACTCTGGCTGACTATACTTTATTCAAAAAATAATTCCCTCTATTTTATTCTTCCCTTTCATGTACCAATCATCTAATGTGACCTTAGCTCTGTCCCACCTCCTCTCCATCAGTTCTGTTGGATCCCACCTTGTTGAGGGCGACGCCAGCAGCGCCCCACCACGTTCCTCCTATCCACGTCAGGAGGCCTGGGCCCGCGGCTGTTTCTGCTCCATCTCCAGGTAGCAGCTGTCACTGTCAGACATGTTCTTTAATAGCTTATTTACTTATTTCATTGTATTTTCCTCGGCATATTGTGCTTATAGAATCCTACTTAGGAATCTCTAATTTTTTGATGATACCTCTTCTTTCTACCAAGAATGCTGGCCTGTCTACCTCATGGCCTTACCCACATTCCTGATTTCAGTTATTACCTATGAATTCAAAACATTACAAGTCCCTATATGCCTGAGAGAACCGCTGATACCTGACTCTGTAGAGCAGCTTACCTCCCCACTGCAACTTTCTGGAAGTGCCCACCAGTCTAAATCCAACTCCCTTTCCTTACCGTTATCAGGACTGCAGCCCACTGTTCTCTCCTTTTACACCCCAAAATGTCTTATTCTCCTTTTGTAAGACTGCACTGGGCATGACATATTAACGACATGGACAGAACATCACTGCTGCTGTCTCTCTTAGGAAATAACTTTAGAAACAGTAAAGAATAGCACAGAAAGAACCATCTAAAACTATCAAGAAGATATGTTATTTTAAAAGTTTCTTTTCTATCCATTGTTTTCTCTTTGTTGTCTTCTGCATGCTTTGCTGACGAGTGTAATCATGTCCTTACACACAAAACAAAAGAAACTTATCTAGTTTTTGAAAATTACAATGCTCTATGTATTTATGTAATTGAATGTTTTCCTTTTCTTGGATATTTACATGAGCTATTAATTTTATTTTCTTTTAGGCATGGAAGTTGGGGCTTCAAAATAATCATTTGGCTTGTTTATTCGCAAAAGGTCCTCTGATTTAGTTATTTATAAGAATTATGAATTGAGAATGATGAATAAACATGGGTGACAATAGATTCTTTGTTGAATTCTCATATGGAACCAGATGGTCTAGTGATGCATGTAAATAGATCATTTATTTCATTTAGAAATCTGAATATTGAATAAGAAATTAGATATTTGGAATTAAAGACCTTACCAAATGTTAAAGCAAATTCAGAATGGAATCGGGGAGAGGACTATATTCTTTGTCATATGGAAATAAATCCAGAAGCCTCTTCAGAATTATCAGCACAGTTTATAACACATGAGCTCATCACAAATGCTCAGTATGCATGGAAGGAATACATTTGTCTATTTATACTTCCTAACCATCACATTTTACCTCAGAAGTAGTATTTATTTTGTCTCGCTAGCCATGCAAACTGCTGACATAATATACAAACTAACTGGTGGTTATTAACCTTCAATTTTTAGAAGACTGCTTCAAATAGAAACTGTTTACGAGTTGATCACATCACAATAAGTAACAGACTTAGATGGAAAAAACAAGACATAAAACTGAACGGCAGTGAAGGTACATTCATTCTTTGACATGCCAGCATCACTACTTTTGAAGACATATTTTAAAGAAAAAAAAAAACAGGCATATGAAACCTAGACACTGAGCAAACGATGCTTCTGTGACATGTTTGCAAATAACCACAGCAACAACAGTCACTAAGATACCAGCCACTGTGGTTTAACGGCTGAATAGTACACATATGCACTGAAGTCATTGATAAATAAACTCATGGATGCACCATAAAACTGTGATTTCCACTGCCCACTGTATAAGCAGGAAAAAGTAAATATGACTGCGACCTTTCAGCAGATCAGTAGAGTGCCAGCACTCTAATTAATTGACTCTCTATATAATTCAGAATTTGTTATCACAGTGACCCCAGAAATATAGTTTACGTACATGGGTGGAAAGAGCCAATTCTCATCCTGCTAAAACTGGTATAAATCAGATGTCAATGAGCACATACCAGGGCTAAGCCAGTATAATTGGAAGGGGAGTCTGGTCCCCACGTCTGCAATGAGATCTTTCATGCAGCGAAGGCAAACACTCAGCCACGTTCTGCCTCTCTGGCAGGGACATCAGAGAAGGTCCCTCTGCTCAAGTAGGATTGCTCCTGGGGTGATATGCCACCTCCCGTAGGCAGAGAGGACAAGTCTCCCTTGGAGAATGGGTCGGCAACCAAGACCAGCTTGCTGCCAGTTTGGGGAAGGCAAGATAAACAGCGAAGCTTTGCTTCAGGTGCGTAGGGGTGGGGGGAATCCTGCATTTTCCTCGGCATTAAGAAGCAGCATGCTCCCAAGCTAGGTTTGATCCCCAAAACCTCTGGCCAAAATCCCATCAACGACGCTAGATGATCCTTGCCCTTCAAAACCCTGTATGAACACAGCCTGCAAGACAGGCAGAAAAACACAGGAGGAAATAGGGAGTTTGATGGTAAGCACTGAGGTTGTTTGCCTTTTTAAAAATAAAAATAAAAATAATGGTATCTTTATCAAATAAATAAATGCTACCAATTTTTATTTCTGGATTCTTTTCTTTTGGGAACTCAGCAACTATGCAAGGAATATTTCTGTGTTCAGGGGTTTGACGGGATATATAACAAGAAGTGTCAGGCATTTCATTTCCTATAGATTATCTTTACTTTCTTTTGTTGCAGCTAAAGTTGCTACTAGGGGAAGTGGGGCAGGACCTAGAAAATCATGTCTTATGGGACTCGCCAGCTCAGAGAACTGGTAGCATCATAAAAGACCTCTCACCTCCATGCCACCCACTGGTTTCCAAATCTGCTAAAGCTAGAGACAGTATGATTAACAACGATACCTGCTGAGGCAATTCAGTAATTTATAGAAAAGTACTCAGGCTGGATTTTCTCTAGTCCTTGCCTCTATGCTATGCTGGGCTGAGAGGACAAAGAACTGCAACAAACCGATAAGAATCAGTGAAATGTTAGGTTGTTCCACACATGGGACAAAGGCACTGGACGTGCCTGGGTGGCACAAGGGGTTTCGCAAGGTCCAGTTTAATACCATGTCTGCTGAGCCTATACAGCCAGTTGGATATGGCTGGATGAGATCCAAGCTGGCATCCATGGGGTAGAACAGGAGCCTCTGACTGCACTGCTGAGTGGGGGCCCGAGCTGCTGGACTTGGAGTCAGTAGCGGAGAGGACCCCTCGGAGGGGGAGAGCACACCGCGAGCGCCGGKCAGCCAGCGAGCATCCCCCAGCACGCACCGGGAGAGCTGCCAGACGCCGCCCGGCCATCCTGGGTGGAAACCTCCCGCACCTCAGAGACGGAAGAACCAGGAAGCTGTTGCACTAAGTAAATATGTATTTTAAGTCCAGCTGAAAGGTTATACACATTAATTTCCTGTGTCTCTGCAAGTTCATTAGCAAGCAATAGAGATATGTTTTAAGGTCATTTGATAAGTTAAAAGTCATGGCGTTAGTATACTTAAAATAGCATGTATTATATAAGGCATCCCAAAATACCACACGAGAAGGGTGGCTTTGAAAGAAAGCTAAGTATAAAGGAGCATACACAATCCTATAGTAAAGCTAATATAACATTAGCACAGCTTTTCACTAAACATATCCTAATCCAAAGGGCTGAAAACATCGTACAGGAACTGAATCTGAACTTCTCCTACAACAGAGTAAGTGCTGGAAATAATTTTCTCCCTGCGAAGGTCTCCGTGTGCCCTCTCCTGGTGTACTGGCGGCTGCTGGCAGCGGGTGGGAATTGCGCTGGGATGCGCTGGAGCTCGCAGCAGCCTCCCTCCCTGCCACAGGCTTGTGCCGCTCGCCAGAAGCAATTCTGGTTTATCAAACGGACAAGCGAGATTTTTCGTGGCTGAGCTACGCGGGGGTATGTGCCATGCGGGAGTACTTACGAAATGGAGCTGGAATACTCTAGCTAAGAAAACCGAATATAGTAAATTGCTTGGAGAACACAGACCACCTTTTTAGCATCTGAGAAGATTTGTGTTTCTTAAACAGGAGGAAGCAAATGATTCCTGTGACTAAAGCTTTCTAAAGCCTGTTTCAAGTTTAGTATTTTGAAATTATCAGTTTCAGATATATTAACACCTCTCAGCTTTCTCATTGAACAAAGTTGATAGCATATTTGTAGCTTAGCAACATACCCTTGAGTGTGTTGCTAGGGGTGTAGCTCAAACGTGCACCTCAGCTCACACCAGCTTTTCCCAGGGAACAGAATAGAAAAATACCACTGGCAGGGAAATATACGTCTGCTCCGGAGTCCAGGGGGGTTAATCTGGCTTTCCTGTGGTAGGACCAAAGCAATCGTGTTTCTTTCTAAGTACAAGAGAGTTCAGTGCCTAGCACCTTTTAAAGAGCTGGTGACTGTTTCTTGAATATTATTTCCTCAAATGTTACTCCATTTACGATTCTAGCTGGAATATCCTGCCCTTCTACAAAGGCTCATTTTCCTAGTTTCCTTTCCTCTGGCGTGTTACATATATGGGTTATTTTTATGACAGCAGAAAAAGATCTAGTGTTAACAACCTGTCTGTAACCCTTTCCTTTTAACCAACCAGCAGACTATCTAGCTATGATTAAAATCTGTTCTTACTGCTGTAAGAGCACAAGAGATACAAGGCCTAAACAGCATAAAGGCTGTGCTCTTAAGAGGCAAAAAGTCATTCCTTGATGGAATTGCATTGCCTAGGCAATTTTAAGTGAGAACGCAAAAGTAGAGAAAATTCTGGCTGGAATGCTAATGTAAGTTATGTGATTACGCTTCCGCCATTCACCAAAAACATGGTAGGAGGCATCTCCCTCAGCGGTCTGGCCACCTGCAATTCTGCACACAGCATTTATGCAAACAAATCAGCTCGGAGCGTCTTCCTTTTGTTCGCCATCAGATGGCTTTTGCACCAGAGAGGTTCTACAGTGAGAAGGTTTCACTAGATTAAATGCCCGAGTTTGTGGCCAGAGACAGTCTGTAATTTATTGGGTATTCATCACACGCGCACCACAGAACTAAACCTGATTCTTTTGAGAACTGCAGTATCCCTTCTACCTCTGTTTTGATGTCCAAGTTAAATGCAGCTTCCAACCCACCTTCTATCACCAGGCCAAACTGTAATGGATTATAAAATCCTCATTGGAGGAGGTAGCATTAGTGCAAACATACTTTACTGTAAGTATTAAATCTTCAGTTAAAGCCCTCATAATTCTTTTATATTCTGTCACTAACTATAAATTAGTTCTTATTACACTTAATGGTTATAGTAATTATATAGATTCACTATCATCTCTTTAGGTCATAATAGACTATAACAGCAGTGTTAATTCTTCCTCCATTTCAGCTAAGAACTTCAATACGGCAAAATAAAGGAACTAATTACTGCACACCTTAATTCAGGAGTTACTCACTCCCTAAAAGCAAAGAGTCTGAAGCACCTCAGGCAAAGCCATAGACTGATCCGTGCAGCCAGATCCGGCCTGTRCTGCAAGGGAAAGCAGGGCTCTTGTCCTCTGCTGTCAGCTCTCGTGCACATGGCCTTCAACATCGCATTACCGGCAGCCTATGGTAGAGGCTCAAAGACAAAAAATGCAGCTAGGTTTTATATAAGCATTTTAAATCCAATTGCCAGTTGGGCCTTTGACATTTTCCCCTCTTATTTTGAGGAGTGGACAGCAGTGGTATTCTGTACAGGCAAACAAATAGCTTGCCTCTTCCCTTCATGGGGTGAGAATTTCTTGGTAATCGGCTGGAACCCACACCTTCGAAACAGCTATTCATATTGAAAAATCTTCAAAGAATCCTCTTTCTTGTGCACTTATGGCTGCCTGCATAAGTAATGCTGTTTTCTTTCAGACGACAGAAGAATTCTCTGCGCTCCTCCATACCATACTTTCCACCATTGCACAATTAGTTTTCCAGTTTCTTGTTTAGGAATTGATTTTTTTTTTTAAATCATGCAGGCATTTATTTTTATGCAAACTGCACATAAAATCTGAAGAATCAGACCAATGATGAGACCAAAGGGACAATTAAACAGTTTGATACTCCCATTATCCAGAGATAAATTACAGATGGCACAAGGAAGCTGAAAAATCAAGTCCCTTTGATTAAGGTCTATCCTTTGCTGAACATGCATGGATCCTGAAGTGTTCGTTTTCAGCAAAGCTTAGCTCTTCAACATAATCTGATGACGTGCTTCTTTTGCTCTTCAGTCCCAGCTTACCTACCTGTGAAATCAGTGGAATAACATTTACCTGCTTCAAAGAAAATTATGATGTTTAATTAAGGACTGTCAAGCTGCCTGAGATGCTTGATGGCAAAGTTTATTATTTATTATCAGAATAATCAGCCACTAATGAGTAAAAATGCAAATTACTGCCAATAAATTTACATATGCAAGTGTATCTAGCTTTTCTTTGAGATGATTATTTCACTTTGGTGCTGAGAGATTTGAAGGAAGTCTCTTCCACCTGTTGAGCATACCTATACTCATCACCACTCCAGCGGCATGTGTGTACACATCCCTCTGCACTTTGGAGAGTTATGGGTGTTGGAAGAGAACCACCAACCATTTGTAGTGACATGGTCATGTTCAGCGCTTGTTGTCATGTTTGACAACATATCTTACATGGCCTAAGAAGCTTCAAGCGTCTCAAAGCTTAAAGTGACTCAAGAAGAACAGTTTAAATTAAGATAGAATAGGGTAGAACTGAAGAGTATTTAAGTGCAATCACTCACTTTACAGGAGAAGTGGATTATTTCACTAGACAACCATGGTGCCTTGCACTCTGGATCAAAGATTATTTTGCCTTCCACAACTGCAGAAATCTGCCCTAGTGTGTACTGTTCAGGAGACAAACTGAATTCAGTCTAGCCAGTTTAGGAAAGGGCACCAGAGAAGAGACTATGTCAAGGACATCAGAACAAGCTGATATGCCAAGATATGGACCCAAAACATCGTCATACATTAGCTACATGAATTCCTAACAGAGGCTCCCCAAGCTTATATATAATGTGCTGTGAAAACTGTACCTCCCTATAATCATCTCTACCTAGGTTAATATTTATCTAGTTAGCAAAATTTAAAAGTAATCCCACATCATCCACAGACCTAACGTTGACTAGTTTAACCATGTCCTCAATTATACAGACTGCCCTGCTGAAGTTAAATGGGGGTAATTATTACATAGAAAATTAGATTAAAGTTTAGACTTTAATTCTAGCAATGCTGGTAGAGCTCAATAAAGATAAAATGCCAYGTGTGAAGTCATGCCTAAGCATATACTGAAAGAAAAAGTATTTATAAATAGACCAGCCAAGCAGGGGGCAAAAAAGCACAGAGATTTGAAGTGAATTGCCTAGGGTCACAGGGCGACTGCAGAGCTGGAATGGAAAATAAAGTCTCCACAATACATTCTAATGTTTTACAAGCTGGATCTCAATGCCCCACACAGTTTCTTGTCATTTGTTTCGTAGAGGTCCAATACGTTTTAAATCATATCCTCCCTCTGTTTTGTCTTTATATTTTTATTGTTTTCTTATGTCCTAACACTTTACAGATGATTACCACTGCCATTTAGTCATCTCTGTCTTCCCCTTGGTACAAATACATCGTATATGTAATATTCTATACATACTATTACAGTACCTGCCCAAGATTAATCATGGGAAATGAACACAAATTCTTAATGTCGTTTTCACTAACATGAAATGGAAAATACTCCTCAAAATGGATGTACTGCCTCAGATTTTGCCGTGGAAGAGGCAGAGTGCAATACTAGCCCAGCCTGCATTTCAGTTGCATTTGGCTGTTGCGGGGGGTCACGAGCAGCACTGTCGGGACGGCACCGCCGGGGAGGCACGCAGGACACGGGCACTTTGCCCTGGCTCGGCGGTGCTGGAAAGCAGCATTGTATTGATTTCACATGGCCTTCCTCAGCAGTTACTGGGAAGGATTATTGGAAAGGCAAGGATTTAAAAAAATAATAATGATGATAAAAAAAAAAATCACAGAATCAAAGAATCCTTCATTACATTATCTACACAGATTTTCGCAGCCTTTAACAAAAGGCAGAGATCAGAAGGGACATTATGTTATCTCCTGTAATGTTTAGGTTTGGGAGGGACTGCAGCCCAGCTGGGATGATAGCAGCTAGCAGCACCAATGGAAATCAACTCCTATACAAGACGTGAACACACATGGTTTTAAATGCTGGCATTTTTCTTGTTATTTTGACAGCTCCGCAGTTTTGTTTTTAAAATTCTAGGGAAGTCTCACCAGATATTTAAAAGCACCTGTTCCTGAGCCAAGAGCTAAGAAAAAAAATTTATCTTTGTAGGATGGTCTAGACAGGAAGAAGAATCTGATAAAGGGTATATGAATGATTAATGCAAATGAATATCCTGGAGATGAAATAATTCCCCTTTTCTCTCCCTCACCCCATACACAGCACCTCCAATAATAAGCCATGCTACTAATGGAAGGGAAAGCCAAATTTTCATTTGCCTATAGATTTCTTTTGTTATAGATTTTTAGCTGCACCATATACATTTAAAATAGTAGCAAACAATGGTCGCAACAGAAACCTTAGCATTAACGATGGTTTTGCTGCTCAGTCATGCACATCGATTACTCAGATGAATACTCGGAGGCCCTGAGCAGCAAGCCAAGATGCTGCACAACTCTTCCCCCTGCTTGCACTTTGTAAAGTGGAAGTGTTTTCATGGAGATTTCACAGAAAAGAATAAAAACTTTAGTTTATACTACTAGGTGAATCTTTTGAAAGTAACTGCGTCTGTGGAACTAATCACATGTCGAACTACAGGCATAAGTTTTGCATGACTGCAGACACTGATTAAAAGTCTCTGAAACAGAGACTGTCTTCAAATGCGTTTCTGAAGTGCCTACTGTAACAAGGCAGTTTCAGGAAAGCCTCAAAATGGTGGCAACATTTAGTAACCTTCTATTTCCCCCACACGCAAATGCCTTGAAGTCTTCCTACATTTAATCTTTGGATAGTAAATATTTCTTTGAGTAGTCTTCCTGGGCAGCATCTCATCCAGCTCTACCGAGCATATTAAGTGTTACCACTATTCACTATGATCATGCTATTGGTTTTCCAATTGGGGATTTCAGTTACTGACCACATTTTTCCATTACCAAGTCAGCATTCTTCATTAATGTGTCCCGCAGATTTATCTGGCACTGACCACAGGCAAAACAAAGGCTTTGCAGACACAGACAACATTCTGGGTCAAGTGCACTTCACCAAAAAGAACAGACTGAACGCAAGGGCAGAAGCAGCACACTTATATATTGTTCTGCGCGTGTCTGAATGCAGCTTTTTCCAGACCAGCATTACTCTTTTGTCCCTACCTGAAGCCCTTGGCTTGCAGTCCTGTTTGCCTGTCTTTGCCCGATTCTCCAGGATGAGCTGCAAGTCAGGAGAGATGAGTCCTCTACACAGGTGTAAAACAGCACAATTCAGCACACAGCTGAGGAAAACAGCTGAATGTCAAGCAATAAAGCTAGTCAAAGATATAAAACCCCCAAACAATCCATTTGTTATTTAATTAAAACAATCACCTAAATGTCTAATCCTCCTATGTGCATAGGAACTGCTCTACTTGCAGATTTGGACAGTGAATAGTTACCAACCTATCTCAACAATCAGAAGCAAATGCAGTATCTCCTAATTAGCTGTTTTCATAAAATTGATTAACTGTAGGCAAGATGTGCAATCAACAAGAATTTATGGAAAACTGCTTTACAGTCAGTGCGTGTGACATTGAAGTCATTCAAGTATCAGAACATCAGGTCAGCTTTTTATACTGATCAACTCTGCTAAATTACTTCCTACTTTTGTGCAAGATCCTTGCAAGAGAGGTTTCAAGGCCCCTATAGCTCTCAGCAAAGGGTAGTATGTTCGCAGTTTTAAGCAGACAAAACCAGAATATAAAAAGTGCTGTGACTGGTGATGCTGACGCATATCTCACTCCTATTTAAGACCTTTTGAGTATATCAATAGCAGTCCCGACATTACCAACTCCTTTTGGGGCAGAGCCAGTAATGGAGGTTTGGCCTTGCCGTGGGCAGCATTTACGGCACCGCCGTGACAGACACCGCTGGCTGGACGAGCAGGGCCGCTCCTCCGAGCTCAGGGCTGCAGGGCCTCTTCGCAGCTTGTAGCCCAGCCACGCTGCCCCAGCTCCCTGCAAGGGAGCAGCTGGGGTCTCCCAGCACCAGGTCTGCAAAGTGCGGGGAAGTTACACATGCACACGCACACTCGCACCTTGCTGCGACCAGGGAGGCGGCCAGTGTCCAGCAGCTGCTGGGATCTGGCCCCTTCACTGCTGCGCATGGAGCTGGGGATTCCCAGCACCCTTCGGGCGCCCGATTGATGAGAGAGGTCAGTCTGACGCACAACCAGCTGCTTTCAAAACTACAACACATGTTCATGGACACAGGCTTTTTTTCTTAGCTAGGTCTGTCTGATTCTTTTGTTATCTGAAAGTTAATTAATCCAGCCGAGGATTTTTTTTTTTTTCTTCCTCCCTCTTAATTGCTAGCTTTACATTTCTTCCTGCTTTCTGAAGAACTTCAGTTCTCTTTAATATCCACATACATTCCAACCAGACCTCTGGACTTACGTTTGTTAATGTAAAATCCCCACGACGACTCCTGGCTTTCTTATTCAAGGGACCTCTTGTCAGCTAGAACGCACCCAGTGCGACAGCTGAAGTTGGCAACCACAGCTTTCAGAGAGACCTCAAAACTTCTCCGAGGATTATCTAAGGTGACATTGAGATTCAACAGCATCTTAGCACCATCTGTTCCCTGATAAAAACCTCCTAGAGGGGAAAATGCACTAACCAGTTTTGTCTTAGCCTTGGTGCTTTATGGCTTGCTGCTGCTGTCAAGCAGTACGAGATGCAGCTGTAATTGGCCCTGCCAGGGACACACCAGGCCCCTTTCCATCTTTTGCTCACCTGTGACTGCAGCAGGGCAGTCGGAGCATAAAACAGGATTTATCACCTTAGCTGTGAAAGGGGCATCTCATCCAGACAGCTGGATCTTGATCGAATGTGCCCGTCAGTACCAAAAGAATCTAGCTTCTTCCTTTATTTTCTAGGCAGTGCTTAAATAATATGAATGGATTTTTACAATCCAAACATTATGTCCCAGAAAGCTGTACAAATACTGGTATTACAACTGAAAATATTTTTGGTCAATGTTGCTACAAATACCACCTTTAGTTGACCTCCTCTTCCCCCCAAAGAATTACTTTTTATTCCTCCTGGTGGGGGAAACGTTCAGAGGTAACCACTCTCTCATGATTAAAAAAGCAGGTCCGATTGGTTTTCCTTTAGTCTTGCAACCACCACACGGACCACTGCTCCCTTCTCTCGGCAGAACCACTCCATTTCTGAAACATCTCCTCGTTCAGCCATTTTCCTTTCTTACGGAGCCATGTGCCTCATGCTGACATAAAGGCTCAACATAATCTCTTTAAGAGAAGATCTAAGACAACACATATACCTCCATTGCCAGAGGTAGCCGCTTTAGCTGCGGTCCGCGGAGCAGGCAGGCTGGGGCACACCTCGGCAGCGAGCCCCCAAGCAGAATAACCGATCCTACGAGGAACAGGGCGGATTAGCTGCGTGCTGCTGCGGTCAGCCTGTTTCTCCTGCTAAGCTAGCTCGGCAGTCTCTGCCTGCCCAGGAAGCAGCCGGCACTCACGGATATGTACTCGGAGTAAATCCCATCGTGAACCCTGCAAGTGAGTAATTTCTGCCTGTCACTTCTGTCCACACTTCATACAAAACTGGAATCTAAACACAAGGGAATTATGTACCTGGATACATCTGAAAATATCTTAGTCCTAAATGATTTAATTCCCCCCCCCCTTTTTTTTTTTTAAAGTTAAAGAATACATAGTAAATATCTTACAAGTAACAGTACTGTGGGCTGGAGAACAGCAATATAGTTAACAATTTAAATGATTAGCTGAGCTCAGGAGATCCAACCACCTCCTAAGTGACTATGAATATTCAGGTAAATATGTTTAGCTGAAATATTGAGTCATCTGCAGACGCTACATGCACAAAATGTACTGCTGTATTTTTCATTAATTTAAAACACAGTACTGGCCAGCTCTCTTGACAGTTTGCCATGATACAGCCATAATATTTCTCAGGTATGTTATCTTTCAGGTAGCCTTCCTTTCTTCTGGCCTGTTACAGAATATGGAAGATAACAGCTTTGCCTAAAGCAGCTAAAACTGTATAGATAAAACTCAGAAGCTGGGTTGGAGTGGAGGAGGGAGAAGAGTCAGACAGTCTCTTTAAAGAGAAAATGCTTATTTAACGTACTTTAGCACTCCTTAGAAAATGGGACTCAAGGATTTACAAGAAGCAAGGCTGGAAATCTAATATCTCGATCATCATTCCTTTCCTAGCTTGTACGTGCAAAAGTGACAATACAGGAGTGACACGAGTTGTGAGCTCTGGCTTGCATCTTGAACAGCAGGAGGAGGAGGCACGGGACTGGGCAGGGAGGAAAAGTTTCAAATGAAGTAGGCAATGCCTGAAGATTAGCACATAGATCAAAAAACTGTGCAGAGAAAGGAAGCCTACTGACGGAGGGGAAGGTGGAGCAGATGTTCACAGTAACATTTTTCATTAATTGCTGAGGAATGGGCAGGGCTGAACTGGCTTGGATGGGCTTCTACCCAACAGCAATGGAATAGAGATGGCGTTTCTTGAATGCTAGAAACAGTCAAAAAAGAACAGGCAAAATGAGAATAGCTAAGCAAGGAAAAAGCAGGTCTGAGAGACTGCAACAGAGGTCCATAACAACTGCCATGAGTACGACGGAAAGGAACTAGAAAGGCATGCAGGAAGGAAAGCAAATCCCCTATTCCTCTCTCCGAGAGCCCCTGGCAGCTCAGCGCTCGAAGGGTACGCTGCTCGGCCAAGCAGCTATGCTTGGCGCGTTGGCAAGGAAGAGCTGTCTCATATCTTTCTCAACCAGCTTTTTGAAACTGGTTCCACGCTTCATCGTTCTAAGACAGAGCAGGTTATTCTGTACACATCATCTTCCTAACAGATGGGTTTGAATAGTACATTGCCCAGTCCCTGTGACAAATTGCACCATATATGGTGCAACAATTTGCAAAACAACATGTTGGTTGGAAAGATGGTCTCTAAGGGTAAACTGCCAGTGCTCCACTGAAGCTGAGAAAACTATCATGGTCTGCTCCAAGTGAGACATGTTCCTGCCCAACCTACAAGCAGAAGTATTGTGTGACGGCAGAGCCTGAGGTGCTCCGGTTCCCACAGGCACCGGGAAGCAGAGCGGTGCGTGGCCACCCACGCAGGACACCCACCGGGGCAGGGCCGCATCTGCCGGGCAGTCGTGCACCGTTTCACTGGTCTCTTGCACCAGACACCACTTAACTTACAGGGACGGTCACTTGTGGAGAAAATATAATTCTGATAACTCCAGTATTTTGGACATTAGGATCCCTTGCTGGTCTCTGCCATTTCGGTTTGGAGCAGATGTTCAAGCTGTAACTTTACAGCCGACCTTGGAGAGAGGCCAACTTGACTTTCTGTCACTCTGGGACAGAATGATGAAATCCAACTAGGAAACTAGGAGGTAAAGACGGGACTCAGATCTCATGGATAACACATTTAATCCTTTTCATTTAGAAGCCACATTCTCCCTTCTTTGAATCTGGCCAACAGCTTCGGGTTTTAAACTCAGCAGGGCCTCTGGCAATCATAATCTGCATTTCTTCCTTTTTTAGTTCACCCAAGGCTGGCTGACTGGGGGGAAGGGGCATTTCTCATTTGCTTTTCTTTTTAAAGTCTGTCTATTCTTCTAGAAGAGTCTACAGCTACCACCTCTCTCCCAGTTCTGTATTCAATTTGGAAGCCATGTATTTGTAGCTGGAGAACACCCTATTCCTGAAGGACACAATATTTGCCAATGTCAACAAATGGTTTGTGTTTGTTTCAGTAAACCTTGCCATCTCATATTTAATGTGCTTATGGATTAGGACCAAAGCTTTCTTTACTAGACTTCAGCCTGCCTGTGATCTATTTCTATAGCTTGCCTGCATTAAATTTTCTCCCAAATATCTTGTTTCTGTTGCATGGAACTTACGCTTTTGTTCAGTTGTAGCTGTGCAACTCTGGTTCTTGCCAAGGCTGCGTAGGGTCTTTGGTCATTCTGTACTAATTTCCCTATAACAAAACCGCATCTACCATACAAAGCCTATATTGTTTTGGAAGAACATCTCGAGTACTACATAACCCAAACAATCTGCTGCCGCTCCTCCAAGGGCACGTTACAGATGCATGTGTGCCCTGCCTTTTCAGAGAAAACTCGTCAGAAAGTTACCATCATCAGAAGCATAAGTAGTTGTGTGGTATCACCCCCTAACCCAGGATTTAGTCTATTCCACATAACAGAAGGTGTTTCTCATTTGGGGGGGGGGGGGTAGGAAGGAGGAAGAGTGAGGGGAGAGAAGAGGAAGGGCTACACATTTTACTAACAGATCTGGACTCCAAAGTGCACTATGGGATTTCTATAAAGCATCTTAAGATGCCAAAGGATGTTTAAGTTTGATCTCTCATCCCCACACAATTTTTTAATCTTACCAACAGAACACAGTTTACATAAGAAGCCCGACTTACTGTTACAGTTAATAACATCAGTCTCACGACAGCTCCACTCATTTTTTGTCCCAATAAGTGGGGGCCAGAGTCTGTTTAATTCAGATTTAATATGCAATACACTCATCTCAAAAATTTGCTGACATAGTTATTCCCTTATTCTTGCTTCTTACTTGAAGTACATGTGATCTAAAAAACCTGAATATGTATAAGAAAACACTGGCATCCCCCTCCCAATTTAAAGAAATCTTCTGAAGATGAGCACAAAACAACCTCTCCCTGCCACGAGGTAAATGGTATCTTAAAGCCGTAAGCGTCTGAACGAGGTAAAATGAGGAACCACAACACAGATGTCTGCCTCCTGATGCTTTTTCTCACAGAATTACAAAGAAAATGAAAGTAGACACGCTATGTCGCTCACATTTCATCATGACTCACCGCACGAGAGGATGAAACCCCAGACAAATCAATGAGTCATATGACCCAGTAGGAGTCCGCTTCCTCGGCAGTTCTCTTGTTTTCTCCAGCTGCTTTATGCAATGGTTAAAGCACTTCATACAGCTGATACCCGGGAGAAACTGACCTCTAAGGGCTTGTGGTTAAAACAGAATTACAGGTAGCTAGCAACAGGGAGCGAGCAGTAAGTAATAATAAAAACAAGAACGAGATGGATGGTCCTGCGCCGGTAACTCCAGGGGAACCGCATCCAGCGCGGAGGGTGGGAGCGCTCCTTCAGACAAGCTCCGCTCCCATGGCCTCCAGTAGCCAATTATTCCCCAAGTGAAACTGCCAATGCAGCAGGGCAGAAGAAAAACTAAACTACAGGCAGTGACAGGCACTGAAAGCCCTCAATAGCTATTATGCCTTCCCATTAATTACCATTTAGTAGAAGTGGAAGCAGAGATAGTCCCACAATTTTCCAAAACTCTCATGCTCTTCTCCAACCTCTGCACACCCAGGGCGCCTCCTCCTCCAGCTAAGCCTCCAGAGGGCAACTGTCTCCAAAACATCCACAGCAATTAAATCCAGCCTTGGCTTCTCCTGTGGGCTTGCCACAGCAGGACAGCAACCCCAAACCCCCCTCTTTAGAGGGCATCAGCCTCTAAAATCCCTAGGGCTTGGCCTCACATTTGATCACTTAATGGTATACAGCTGAAATTACCACCAAGGTTTCAGGTAAAGTGTTGGCAATGAACAAAAATTAAAAATAAATCTTTACATGCAGATTTAGCACACATGGAGTAAGCCCTACAGGGAACTAACCCGAGCGGTTAACAGCCATGGAAGATTAGTTGAAAACAAAAGGTACGCATTACTGAGGTTAACCAATAAACCGAGAAAAATGCACAGCAGCGAAGCTGTTCACATCAATGCTGCACAACTAACTGGGAAAAGAAACATTTGTTTGATGGAAATAAAAGGAATCTCTATATACTCAATTTTTTTACTACATAATGAAAAAAAACTTACTAAGCAGCAGAGTATTAATAGTTAACCTTTGATGGTTTATCATAATTATAATCATGAGGATTTAGGGTTTGTTTTGCTATATCAGCTCTAAAACAATTTCTTTATTGATAACAACTTGAGCTTATTCACTGTTGCTGTTTGACTTGCTTCTTTAATTTGTACTCTCCTGCCATTTCTAAGCATTTTCCTCCCATCTTACTCATCAGCAACATACAGCTGAGCCAGTTAGAGGATATAGTGGTATTGCTAGCTGTACTGCTGATCAGTAAGAGGTGGGAAAATGCTGCAGTCATCAGATTAAGGTTRGTACCTGGACACAGACACCGTTGTAAAGATTTCCATCTTTTATGAAGGTTTTCATCACTCTGAGGCCTGTGCTAGTCTTAATCACTTGGTAGAAACGTAGCAGGCACTGTTACAATAAAGGGAGTTGAACGAGGACAAACATGAGCTAAATCCCGGTTAAGCAAACAGCTGTGCATTCTTCCCTCCAGCCACAGATGCTTCTGCAGCCAGCGCTGGCTCTTGCTCAGCTGAGTGGCAAGCTCATTTGCGAGGCCAAACCAYCAAAAAGGTGCCTCTGCAAAGGTAGCTTCAACTCGCTGCATGGTCAGACTTGTGCCAGGGCTGGCACAAGAAAACAGGCAATATAACACGTTCTGCCTGGAGGGACAGGCTGGAGCAGGAATGCCTTTTGTGCGGGCAACTAATCCTTGGATTGGCTTAGTTGTGAAGTCAAACCACACCTTGAGACACAAGTTATACACATGCAAACACAACTGTTGTAGAATCATCGAGCATTAAGCCTTTAACCTTCACAACCTCTGCATATAATGTCCTACTTACACAGGTAGCTCTGATGCTACTCTACACCAAAGCTGTCTGACTTCAGCCTCTCCAGGAAACCCTAACCAGAGACTTATCCCTTGGGGGCCATATAGCTGGCAGATGCTTGCAGCAACACAGGAAAGCTTGTTTCAGAGGAGGACATTTTTGCTCCAATGGAACATGGTGCGCTGGATCTTGAAAAGCAAAGTCCAGGCAAGCATGGGTAGCCGAGTATGAGCAGCATCCTTTCTGGCTGAGGTGTCCAGGACTCAAAATACTTTGCTTAGGAACAGCACTTTTGTCACAGCCTTAACACCACACCACCTTCTGGACTAACAGTCAGTGAAAGTTAAACATCCAGATGATAGTTTCAATTATTTCTGAAGAGCAATTTCATTTGCATAATGACAATATTCTTTACAGATTATCTACATTCATCCCGATGTGTGGATATTTCACCCACAATAGCGTGAAAGTGAAAGAAGACCAAATTGCATCATCTCCTTAAAAATAATCTAAGCCTCTCCCATTATCTGCAAACTGGATATCATCTGTATTATTGACTACAGGGGAACAGCAGTATTATCTCTCATCTTTGAGTAAGCTGTGTTGTAGCACTCAGTGAACATTTTCGTTACAGTCCACAAGCTCTTCTCACTTCAGTCAACACATGCATCTTATTTAAACAGGCTTCGTGGTATGAAAAGAAAAGGAAAACTGGGAATAAAAAGTGGCGGTGGGGGGGGGAAGAGTTATGAGAACAATAAAGCTACAAGTTTCCTCAAATCTTACATTTCTTTACAAGTTTTTTGTTATTTCAGGTCTCCAGGGTACAGAAATATCTGCTTAGGAATACCAGCTTGCACAAAATATAATAATTCAGAAAAATGTTAAAAAAGCAAAGCTATAAAAGAAAAGGGCAAACCGTACAACTAAGCACATTCAAATTTCCATTAACTTCAGCAAATCAGGATTTCATCCAAAAGTTAGTAGAGATTTAGCCAATAAAATAGCCAAGGAAAACAAGGTATAGTTAGGAATGCCCTTAGTCTTCCAAGCACTGGTTTAAGTAAAGCATACGGATAATATTGGACTTGCCTGAATATACTCCAACTTGGCAGAAAAGCTAATCTTTTTCCCCTCCCACAGCTGTCTATATAGATGTCCTGTCTTTTTTTATATGTCTAACATCTAATTTAATGCCTATTAAGTGTTCCCAATCAGATATCATTCCTTTCATTTTAGGGGAAAAAAGTGATATTGCAAAAGCATAATTTGCTTATATTACAAAAAGAGTATAGAGATATTCATGAGAAGATATTAACAGAAAATCAATTCCCAAGGAATTTTTGTATAAAGCAGCCTCATATGCCAATCAGAGGAACACTTCAAAAGCTAAAAATAAAGCTAATGGAGGGAATTCCCATAATGAAATTAAGCAATGAACTGCTAGAAGTCCTGGAGCACCCGGTGTTCACTCTCCAGTTCAAGAAATACTATAAGACATACAAAACTTTACAAAGGTCTTTGATGGACTTGTCACTTCATCTTAACAAAAAGAGATGAGAGCAGAACATCTTCCCTCACTGATATTATAAAACAAGTTGTCGGCTGACCTCTGATTTCTCACATACAAGAGCACGTCTGTAAATATCGCACCCACAGTTCCTGTTCACACGCGCCCAAGCAGAACGAGCACGCACACCGACCTCCCGAGGCGGAGGCGCTTTTTCCAAGGACCTCACACTTCTTTCTTTACAAACAAAGCTCTAAAATGACTTTTGCAAAGGACAAGTGAATAGTTATATATAATGTATAGCACCACTACAATAAAAAGATAGCCCACTTTTTCCTGATGGGTAGACTAAGAGGGTAACTCACCAAAAAGTCTCATTAAAAGCATTTAAAATGTTTCGCTTCAGTTTAAACCTTTTAATTTTAACCTTTTTTCCAGCATAAATTAACTAAGATTTCAAACTAAATGGTACTCTCAGCTTAACAGTCCTGTCTGGAAAGGTCTTTAAAAAACAAAAACAAAACAAAAAACCCCCAAAACCTTAAATTAGAAGATCTGGAAGAGACACATCTTCTTCTGAAGATGTGATTCATAACATTTCTCACATCCTTCATGCAAAGTGGTCTCTTCAGACCGCGCTGTTGAACCTCCGAGATACCACAGCACAACCCTTCCTCCTTTGTCAATCTCCAAGACTACTGTGGTTTTATTTAGGCAGATGGTATTTGTCTCATTTTCTCTCCAAAATCCTGGGTGTGGGGCACTGTTTATTGCTGCATCTTCCCACAGGTAGCTTCGGTTTAGTGAKAAGTGACGTTATTTCTAGGTGTATTTGTTTTGGATAAAGAGACACCAAATAAGTTTAAGTCATTATCATCTGAACAAGTAATTGTGTTTCCATTACTTATGATTCATCTTTCTCCCCTGTGGAATCAAATTGGATGTTCGGGTACCTTCCTGTTAGGCATGTCCAGGGCCTTAATTTCTCATTTCCTCTCCTAGGAAGGCCTCTGGATAGAAAGTTTGATAGACTAAACACTTAAATTTCGTTGAAATAGCAAAAGTATCTGGGCATCAAATATAAGCTTGAGATTTTTTCTTTCTTATTTCCTTAGAGAAATCTGGGGGAGAGTTTGGGTGTCTGTTCTTTTTGTTTCAGGTATGCTTTAATTATTTTATTTATGTTACAACATTCTCAACAAAAGCATCTAGTAAGAGGCTAAAACTGATGAGGACACCATGCAAATTACATAAAGCAAAACTTACAAGGAATATGAATAAATTTAGATTAACACACTAAAGTTTTCAGAGATGCTATAGAATATATTAGTGTAGCCTAATTACGAAATGATTGATTATAAATGCTGCTGTTGTGCTTTTCTAGCCCTATCCACATTATCATTTTACTATGATTAATATTGATACCAATACAGCAGCTAGTTGCAACAGCTGGATATCTGACTTTTTTTGAGGAAAAGCCCTTCTGCATGTTTCAATAGTTTCAGCTTTGCAAGCAAATATGCTGCATCTTTAGTACCACATATAGCAGTCTTCCCCGACAGTTCTAATAACACATTTGTTAGTTAAATTTTACCATGGCAGTACATTCATCAGGCAATTGGTTTTCAAAATTCCTAGAGGTAATATCATTTTCACTACAAGGTTCATTTTAAATCAAGCTGTTTTTCTACATTTCAGTATACATATTAGAGTCCAAGCAAGGGCAATTGAGGAAAGACAGGTCATCATATGGAGACAAGTCTTGTTCCAGCGAGCTTACACACCCTTAATAGAAAAGACTGATAGAGTAAATAGGGCAATAGTTCAAGTGGCCTCTTGGTTCAAATCCTTGGTTAGAGTGTCACACTGGATTAAATGTGTGGTGCTCTGCCATTTCCTTGGATGTTTATATAGCTACCCAGAACTGCAAGGCAGAGACTGCTACATTATCAGTCTCTTCTTCGTGCACTGAATGTCTATACCTTATGCTGATTTCTCTTAAAGTTAACTCTAGACAATTTTGTAAGCTACAGGCCAGCATTTATTATCAGGGTGTTTTAACAGACTAATTAATAGAGAACAACAGCCTTATAGTTGAGACACAAAGCTGGAATCTCTGAAAAGTAGGTTGTGTTACAAATCATGCCACACATTTTCCCCGACATCCTGTAAAGATGACAAGACCCTTCTGGACAGACTTTGAGTAAAATGAAGATACAAATGCCTGTGTTGCCACAAATGGTTGTAAAAGCTTTGGTAGGATCAGGTAGAAAATGCTGAATTACTGCTTTGCAGTATGCTGTCTTCAGGATAACCCAAGCTCTAAGCGCTTACCATGTGAGACAGAGGATAATTCCCTTTTCTAATACTGGGGAATAAACACGGCCATTCCCCAGACTGCTGTCAAGCAATCCAGCAAGCAGGCTTTTGGAGAACCTGGAAGTTTAATAGCATAAGGCCTGGAGTCTTCCTCAGATGCTTTCGGAGTCCCCAGGGGGGTTCAGATGTTTAGTTTAGCAGCACCCCTGAAAGGCCAGGAGCTCTCCCTCCCATCATGGGCCCCCACAGCCCACCAGCCCTACCTCAAGCTTCAGCAGCTTTGAGGAAGAAAAAAAAATCATTTAAAACAAACTCTTTACAGAACAATCCCTTATAGTTTATAATATGGCTATATAGCAGGGGTATAGGCAAACATACATCTATACACAGGTTTGCCAGAGTTTATGCAAATCCTACTTTCATTAAGGATAAAGGACAAGAATTACAGGTCGTTAGCAAAGAAAATACTGTGAATGCAATGCCTTCTGTTCTAGCGCACCTTTACCTGTGGAGCCAACAGGGTTGAGAGTCTGCCTGTGCCCTCCCCACCTTGCCCCTCCTTCCACAAGGAACTTCTCAGTTCAAATTCCCAAAAATAACCTACTCCCACACCCCTAAAACAGTTCAGATACGTGAGCTCTATCTTTTAGCCTTCTGCCTGCTGGACTAGGGACTCCTCAGCCTGTTCTCATGAGATGTTTTCTGAACACCCACCGCCAGGAGGGCCTTCCTCCAGACAGCCCCGGCCCTCAGAGGAGGGCAGGCTACCTTGTCTGGAGCAGTGTTCTGGAGAGAGAACTCCCTCCAGCTAACGATCTTCGGCTGTTAGAGGCACATATGACTGCCTTTTATCCCAAAAACAGTGGCGAAAATCAAAAAAGGAGATAAGGGATAAAGACAGTCAAACAGAGCAGTGCTATAACTATAGAGATGTCACCAGTAGATTTCAAAACCTCATGAAGAAATCACGAGTTTTGCTGTCTATTACCCCAGAATCCCAATTCCCACTATAATGAAGGAAATGACTATGACAACTAAAAGGCAATTTGCTGCAGTCTCAAAAGAGCAACAGAACAGATAAGACAGCACTAGTGATGGCTCAAATGCTCATTAACGGAACACAAATAAAAAATCCCAAATCCGGAATGGGCTCCTCAGTGGGACAAGCCGTACAAGGAGAATGCTCTGAGAGGGTGGAAAAAAAACAACTTTTGTAAGCACAGCTTGACACTACACCACCACTGTCAGAGACCATTACTTCTCTGGATTTAAAGCACTTCATATCGGGAGCAACCTCTCTCCTCCTTATTTGTAATTTTTCACACTGTTGCAATACAAACAGTGATGACTACGGGTAAATGTTAGCTTTCAATGGCAACCACCATACATATAGATTTCATACAGTTTACTTCTAGTGTTTTGGTTAAAAGGTAACAGTAGTGCTCAAATATTTGGAAGAGACATGAAATTTATAGCACCTAAAAAAATTGCAGTTTGCAGTAAACACACATGCACCCTACTAATATGTCTATACATATAAAGAGAAACAGCATGACTTTGGCAGTTAATTAGTTCCTGCTGGAATGCAGGATACAAAAATTAAATGCTTGTATGCACTGCTTCACCCTTTAGTGCTCTTTGTAAGTGCCCTCATTTTGTGGCACACATTAAGTTAATGCATATTTCTATTGACATTATGTTTATTTAATTAAATGCTGCTTTTCATACACACGTACTATTTAGCTGACACTCAGTTCTCCCTCTGAATTGACAAGAATTTCCTTTCTGTGGCCCCTTCTCCAGATGTTTTCATCTTTCAGCAATGATGCAGGATTAACCCAGCTGTAAGAGAAGCAAGCAGCGTGCCTGAAACAAGTTACCATATAAACCCCAAACACATCCCAAAGCGTGCAAGCAAGGCATGTGCTCCTACTCTGGAAACCCCAGGCGATGAAAGAGGCAGCAGCACGGGCCCGGCTCTGCCCCCGGGCCAGTCCTTTCCCAGCGGTGTGGGGCAAGCACTTTCTGCTCTCGTGGCGCAAGCGTTGGGCACAGGCATTGCCAACCCCGAGCTCGGCTCCCAGCCACAGAGCCAACCCTCGTGTCCCCCGCCACACTTCGCTATCAGCGCCAAAGCCACAGGCTTTCCCCACACTCACGTAGACCACAAGCATGGGAAGAGTAACCATTGCTTCCCAGACGGGTGCTCGCTACAGAAGAGAAACTCAACCATGAGGAAGAGTCCAGCGAGTCTCCCCTTAACTGCCAGACTTCAGAGCCTCATGTTACATTTAATTATGGCAGTAAAAGTCAAGACATCCCAGCAGCGAGTGGCAGCAGGTAACCCTCTCTCCTTGTCACCTGCACAGCCAGGGAGGTTAATCACCAAGAAAGGGCAGATGTGAAACCCGGACAAATCAGAAGATTCAGTCAAGGGAATCCCAGTCGATGTGCTACCACCAGGTTTCATAGCAAGAGTCCTCTCCAAAACAAGAGTCGAGGACAAGTGACCGAGTCCTGCAGCAGGGTGCTGCGGACTTCCACGACTAGGAGCGCTGGTACTAACCGAGGGATTTCCATCTGGGTCACTTCACAGTCCACCTACATAAGGAAGGAAACCCCGTTCTTCAAGGGCATGTTAATTTTCTGTTCTAGGAATACTATAGTCTAATGTCTTCCCTGTGCCCTGTCTTCTTAGCAAGGGCTTTATTGCTCAGTCAGACCAATATAGCTGAAGAGAACTGATTTGCCTTGCCTAGCTAGCACATTCATGAGTAACTCCATGAAAGTTTAATTATGATTAATAAAAGGATTGCAGCTGCAGCTTGGATTTTGACATAATAAAACTCATTTCTCCAGTCATTCCAAGAATGACTTAAGTTCACTGTTCTTTGAAATTCAAACTTTAGTTCAAAAGCAGCACCAAGCGGTAAGCAGTGTTCTGTTGTATCTCTTTCTGATAAAGAACAACATTAAGATTTTTCAATATAAAACTGCTATAGCCAATCACTCCATCAAAACAAGAATGCGCTTATTATTATTACTAAGAGGAAACAATATACTCGATTTCAAGAATCTTCTTTCACTGCAGAGAGCTAGTGAAAAAGCAAAAAAGTAAAAGTTTCTGACCTCTGTTGCTATGAAATGGGGAGGGCAGCCAATTCTGGACAAATCTAGCACATAAGGAATAATGCAAATGAATGAAGATTACCTACAAAATCACTGCGTTCATAACTACAATATATGATTTGGGGGATTAGCTCAATTATCTTTACTATTTGTCTATACAACAACTAGCCCAGAAGCCATATCCTTTCTAGTGTTTATAGATATAATCATAACAGAGCTATTGCTGCTGCCCTGATTGGTACCACAAAGCATAATTTTTAGATCTTTGCTCAGACAGATTTTTAAATTACCTCAAAGAAAAAGCTCCAATTGCTTTTTCCTCAAATAGATTTTATGGATGTACGTTCAGATATGCAGCACAGACTCCCAACAGGCTTAGCTGCTATTCTTTAGGCTCCAGTGTGGCAGCTGCCACCATGGCTGAGCTGCCTAGGACAGAAGAGCTTTGGAGCTTCCGTTCGGCAGTCTCCTCAAAATTTTTTAAAGTGCCTGACTCTCCTAAGTTGTAAGTCAAAGACAAGGAAATCTTAAAAAATAAACTTCAAAATTCTTTGCATAGAAAGCATAAAAAATATGCATCATTGTGGCCATTTTGATATATATCATCTCTTGTTCTTTGCTTCATTTTTAGAATTTTAGTTGCCATAACAACATAACGCATTTTACTCTAGAGTATATATCAAAACAAGTTTGTTCTTTCTTGTAGTGCACAGCAGACCCCTGACCATCGTCAGTGCATCAGAGGGGATGGATGGTCTCCATGCTCTGGGGTTTGCCCACAGCACCATTGCAGAGAGGGGACATACCACACACAGTCAGCAAGGAGGAGAAACACAAGAGGCAGGACTAAAGCTACTGTAACTTGGGCATACAAAGATGCAAACGTGCCAGAAAGGTAAATAGCTGAAGAGAAATATTAGAGTTCTCAAAACTCTGCATCACTACACGAAAGCAAGGGACCAGATTAAGTACCGCTTGGGAGACAGCAGCCACCCGCACCCTTGTTCACTGTAAGGGCTGCAAAAGGTGCATCTAGAGGCCCTTGCACGAGCCTGCACCCAAGGCACAGTAGGATCCTGCATCGGCCACAACAGCAGCATGGGTTTCCCCAGCCCTTCTCCTTAAATCCTGTACCTCACAGGCTAGGCTTTCTAGAAACACTCAGTGGAAGAGTAGCTGGCTTTACTTGTTTTTTTTGTTTTGTTTTGTTTTTCCTTCCCCTTTTAAGCATCTCAGGACAACACACACTAGACCTCAGAAGTGTTTCTAAACAAGCTCTCCCTTCATCCTAACACCAATTGCATCCTTCAGGTTTGCTCCCCGTGCAGCTGTGTCCTGCATTACAGCAGTATCACGCAGACCCAGCTCTCCAAGAAGGCCCTCTCACACTTCGAACACGCAAGCCTGTTCACCAAACAGGCCCCTGCCCCAGCTCTACTGCAGAGCCCCTTACCTCCACCAAGGTCCTCTCAGCAAGCCCAAGGCAGCTCTCAGAAAAGAAGTAAACCCCACAATAGCCATACAGATAAAGCATGGCTGCATGGATAAGGCACACCTGCAGCCCCTCCACCCCTTTTAAGCAACACACTTCTCAGCCTTTAACTGAAGCCTCTTGGTTCACCTCCTGCTGCCTAGAAAGCCCATGATGTGCAGGGGATGGGGACAGTGTGTAGGAGAGGAGGGAGGAGGAGTGTAACCACTCTGCTCTTCTGCCCACTCTCCTTCCCCAGTTTGCTTCGCTCCCGGTCCCACAAATTTGGAAGCTGCCGGGAGCAGAGGAGCTCATGGGGGGTCCTCTCCGTTTGCTTGCTGACAGACCACAGCAGCCCGATGGCCAGATCTGGCAGGTCATGGCAGAGCCTCCTAAGGATTAGTCATGTATGTAAGCTCTTCATTGTTTCAAAACATGTTTTATCTGAAACACATTTCTTCTGCTTAAACAGTATTTTGCTTCCTAAGAACTGCCAGGTCACCAGGTAGGTGAAAGAACAGAGCTGTGGAACAATTTTTAAATACCTGTTTCCAAACACTTACTCTCTTCTGTATATTTTTTGCACAATGAAAATGATAGTATTATTTTCTAACAAAAAAAAAAAATAAAGGCAGTGACAGCAGGTTAATGCTCAGAGATATTCCTGCCATCTCAGATGAGTGAGCAAAAGCTTTACCAATAACAACTCTCGCAGTAAAGCAGCCTTCCTCACAGAGTCCTTGCAGGAATCAAACCCACTTAAACACAGTGCACAGCTGAAGTAAACACATTCCATTTTCAAACAACTGAAAGACTTTAATTAAAAACAGTGAAAAGAGTTTTAAGCATAGAAAATACTGGATCTTCACCGAAATTATTTGCTCTGCTTGAAAGCTAACACTTTGCTCTAAGTCTGTTTTTATGTCTCTTGGACCTGAATTGTGGCATGTTAATTATGGCCAGAGGCAATGAAGAAGTGTTATTCCTTTACAGAAAGATGGTGAAACTCAGTTAAAAATAGATGATAAAACAGTCAGGCAAAGGCAGTCTCTTGCCTCCACTGAATTTCTATTTTTTCATAGAACAAAGAGGATTTTGCTCACAGAGCATATACCCTTTTTATATTACTCAGCATAATTAAGTGTAACTAGTTAAATGAGTGCAGTGACTATGGAGGTCAACAGAGCTGCCATTAACTTTTTGCTGATAAGTCAGTGATTGGTCCTGTAAAGAAGTTGGCCAAAACATTGTTATTCCCCCCCACCCTTTTTTCCTTGTCACATGGATTTTTTGTCTTCTGTTGGAAGGGAAGAGAAGAAGCTGTATACACATAATTACACCTGAAACACCAGAGTTTGGTGTAGGACTGCATTAGCAATGCTGGACAAAACTTGTTGCAAGATCTGAATTCAGATCGAGAGCACCAGAGCCAAGTGATCCATTTCTTCTTGTAGGACCTAATGTCACCTGAAGACTTTGCTGATCTCTATTCTATAGTAAAGGAATATAGAAATGATAAATGCATACCACTTCCTTTGGAAGAAAAACAGAGTTTTCTTTAAAAATTTAATTAAAGTCATACAGCAAAGAGAAACTTTTGATATTTCACAGAACAAGGTGAGATTTTTTTTCCCTTATACTCTGGCATGATAGAGAGTATTCTTGATATAGTGTTACTGCTTCAAATATCCATTTGTTGGACCCACAGTGTCATCTAACACTGCTGAAGAGGACACTCTGGCCCGTTGCCCCCCACCTACCTTCTTGGTCCCTCCTTGGGCCTGCACTAGTGTTTGTGTGGCCCTATGGCAAGCCTAAGACCAGGGAACTGAATCAATGGAAAATTAACTCAATCTAGTTAAAAAAAAGAATCGATCCTTAGCAGGATCAGTTCCCTGGTCCAGCTCGCTGCACCATCACAGAAATTCCAGAGGAGAAACAAGGGAGGAGAAATACACATGAGAAAGACCAAGCTTTATTTAGCAGTGGCCAAAAGTGTCAGCCAGGCTTAGGTCAGCTTTGAGCAATTATGAAATGCTGGTCTGCGTGCCCTAATGTCAGCGTGCCAGCTGGAGATAGCCGCAGAAGTGCAAAATACATATTCCCTGCAGCAGGGCTCAATCCTGAAAGAAGGAAAAAGCCTTTCAGCTGTGCAGGTACAAGTGCTCAGTGCTCTCCCGCAGCAGGACCTTCAGCGGCGGGCGTAGGGAGTCCTGTGCACTAAGTCTGGTATCTGCCAGCCCGCATTAGCATTTTGTAGGAGAACCTATTCAGCAGCCTCAGGAGCAGATACCATGCTCTATCAAATATTATAGCGTCTAAGAGCAGTTCATATATAAAGGTTGCCATCTAGTGGCWTACGGAAATGGGCATTCATAACTGAAGGCTCAATCAAGTTCTGTTGTGCTTTTAAGCTCTTACAATGGTTTTGTGTTTGGCAGCGACTGAGGATTTCATCAGAAGAATCATGAGAATGGAAGATACTGACCATATCCAGACGTTGCTGCAAGGCTGTTCCGAAATTGTCTTCCAGCTCCTTTCACCGCATGTAACCATGCTCTTGTCACTGCCACCAGCAGGTTTTGAGGTCAGGTTATATTTGCTCTGCTTTCTTCCTTTGTTAGCCCTGTGATTTAACTTTTCAAGGTATTTGGGTTAAAGGGTAAGGCCAGAGTGACTTTGGCAATAAGTTTTGGAGGGATCTGACAAAGGTTCACTACTGGGTGCTACTTCCTCAGAGAGAAATACAGATTTTAGGTCAGGGATGCTCTGACCCTGCTCCCACCCTACACCTGGAGGAACCCCCCCCCAAAGGCCTTGACAAAACCTTCCTGAGTATTGCCTGTGTGCACGAATCTGTAGGATGCTGCTTTTTCTAGCAGCTGGCCTGAATACGGCAATGGCCCTGGATCAATACCTTACTGCACAGGCTTTTAGTTTGCTACCAAGCATGACGTTCCTTCTCACCTTTGATTGTCAGGCATCTCTCTGAAGGTGTCCTACCATGACACGGTTCCCCTCCTGCAAGGAAAATTGGACATCATGTAGCTACGTGAGCCTAGCTTGTTAAGCAGCTGATCTGCATACATCCTCCTATCGAGGGAAGGATTCATCTCACAAGTGCGGAGGTCTTGTGTGTGCATCTGAGTCACCCTAGCTTGCCTTTAAGGTCAATAAATGGTATGATTCTTCTGACTTATTATAGTTGTCTACTTTAAGATAAGAAAAGTGCCTTATAGAGGCTATTTCTTTCCATTGCCTGTAAGGCCTCGAATGACTTGCTCATATGTCTATATCTGCATTACAGATATCTGTCTGATCAGATGAATCCCACACTAGATGAGTTAAAATAAAAGCTGAGAACAGTGAGAAGTATTGAGAAACCACAGGAATATAAATATAACAGCTAGAAAATAGTGCACTAGTTCAGAAAACTATGCAGATAATTTGTTGATAATGATATAGATTAATGAGCATAGAAGTAAAGATACACCCTTTTCTTTCTGGTTTTGTTTTCTCAGCAGAGCAGTGGTTGCTATGACAGGGAGAACTAGACCTTAACTCTGCCTTGCCTACTTAGTGCCCTTAAGACAAATAATTCCAGTTCTCTATATCTCAGTTTCCCCCTTTGTGATATACAGAAAATAATTAACCAACATCCTTGTAAACTGGATTGCCTGAGACTGGTAAAAAGGAAAAAAACAATTTATAGTAGGAAAAAAAATGGAGCAGATTAATAGAATTACAATCTGTGAAGTTTTGCTGGCTTTCTAAGCTTTATCAAGCTATGCATTTATGGGTTACTCTTGTGCTTGAAAGTCAACACTCTTGCCAAGACACATCATCTGAAGATTTGCCGCCTTGCTTAGCTACAGGCTGTAAATAAAAGAAACTCGATGATAATACCTGCAAGGGCCCAAGATGGGTGACTACATTAGCTTTTTGCTTTGGATGACCTAGGTCTGAGCCTGCCATTTGTCGGTTGCGTAAGCCACCCGTATCAAGTGATTAGAGCCGTTAATCTTCGTTTGAGCGCAGCAGGGGCTGGGGAGAGCAGGATGTGCTGTAAGCCACGGGGAACCTGGCTAAGCCGTGTGCAGGCTCAGGCACCGAGTAATGGAGTGGGGATGATGGGGGGAAAAAATCTGCAATGAGAAATCTTGGCAGTGGTGTGGAGGGGACTGGGATACTATATAAGCTCAGGCCAAGACTGTTTATATTGCCAGAGTTTCTTGGAAGAAACGAGCAGAGCATTTGCATCTCGTAAGCTCATCTCTACCCAGTGCGCTCCATATGGCATTTTCATATACCAGTCACCCAACTTCTTTCAACTGTTAGCATATTAATCAAAGGTTATATGAAAAAGAAAACAGGACCATAGCAACCAGACTAACATAGCTGGGTGGTATCTAAACATCAAGCCTATATATATTACAGTGAAGTGAGTTGTTTGGGGGATTACAGCACAGGTTTCCATGGAAAAAAACTCCCATAGAACATACTTCCAGCTGAATTACTATGTAAACTGAAGAGATGTTTCAGAGCTTCAGCTTGATGTTTTTAATCGGTATTATCAAGCTGCTGCCAGCACTTTAACTATTTAAAAGTCTTAAAATTTCAAAATTTAGCTTAGCTGTATTTTCTCCAGGGTCTAGAATTATGCTGTATTTGCTTTGAAAAATAATGAAGGAACAAGAAATGGTCTCTGTGATTATGCAATCATCTGCTTAGCAATCTAGAGTAAAAACAAGCAAACAAATGCTCTGGAGGTAGAAACAGGGAGAGAGCTGAATGTGAACACTTCAGAGCTACTTATTGCATGAAAACATTAGTATCTCCTCAAAAATGCTGCACCCACACACAGAGTTTGCCCACCCATATATACAAACAAATTAATAACAAAGAAGTATGAGCAAAAAGCCCCACAAATCAATGAAGACATTTAATTTATTGATTGTGGAAGAAAGACTGTGATATTTCTATTATAGATGTTTAAGATGCTTTTGAAGTGCTATGGTTAAAGAGGAAYTTGTGAGTAGTTAAGGTAGAGGCCCTCTCAGTTTAGGGATGTATTGCCTCCTTTCACCAACATAGTGGAAAGTCATTAGCATGTTTAAAAGTAGCCTGGATTATGCACAGAAAGGAATAACTCTGCATTGGGAAGATGCAGGGAAATGGACCACATGATTTTAAAGACTTTTTATTTTTTCACCTCCAGTGTTTAAAATCCATTAGTATTCCCAGTATATCAAACACTGCTAAGTTTCAGCTGATGAGATTCTCCAGGTCAGTAAAACTACTTTTCTCATGCAAAGCTTGATTCCAGGATAAGAATAAGGTATTGTGCTGGAGAATTTTTGTACTATTGAAAAACAGTATTTTTTCATATCAACTTGCTACACATATCTCTGGCTGTGAATTGCATGTACTATACAGCATTGCTGGGATATATTTTAATGACAAAATAAGAAAGTCTTCCTTGCCTTTAGAAACATGATCTGAAATAATCTAATTTGAATATTTTCAAATACTACTCAAAATTGGAGATTTTAACAGATCATGAATACTTACCACATTCATATATAATTCATGATGGATGAGAGATTATTTTAATAACATTTATTATGTAAGAATGAAAAAGGATGAGTATTTGGTATGACTACTTAATGGTTGTAAAAGGTTGATAATGTTTGTYATTGCTTTTGTGATTCAATTGGAAATAATTATTTCAGCAGCTCCCTGTCATCTCCTCCTCTCCCTCTTCATTCAGTAGCAGCTACTCACTACTGCTAGCACAGGTACTATAATAATAATAATAATATAATAACATACACAGCATCACTGCTGACCGCTCTGTGTGAGGGGGCAGGGTCACAGCTGAGCTCACYGCCGGGCACAGATTCGGTCTTGAGAAAAGTTTAGGAGGAAAGAGCTGTCCCAGTGCAGCAACAAAGATACAATTTCTTACCTATTGCTGATGCACACTCGAAAACAGGCTCTGGTAAATAAGCAGGACGGGCTCAGAGCAGCACCATCCGTTTATGCGTCCACGGGAAGTAAAACGAGTCCCCTGCATCTCGCACCGGCGGTGACGCCCAGTTTCCAAGAGGCCAAACTGTGCTGGTACTCTTGTTGAATCAAGGTGAAATAAATAGTAATAACGTCCCCAAGGCGTCGGGGACCCCCATCTGCAGGGGCAAAACCGAGAGGCCCCGGTGCGACCCCAAAGCCGTGGTTTACCTCCAAGAGGCCCCGAAAGCCACGGTTTACCCCCGAACAGCTGAGCCGGTGCTAACGGCTTAGTTGCTCAGTGTGCAACTGGAGCCGTAAAATACAGGTCGGGAGGTCAAATGTGCAGCTGTTTACTGAACATGGCAGAAAAGCAAGGAAACACGCCTCAAAATTCACCGCTCGGGAGCAGACAGCGGCATAGACAAGTGAAACTCCTTTTCTTTTTTTTCTTTTTTTAGGAACAAGAGCTGCTGAATTCAACCATGAAATGTGGATAGGTAAGAGAATGATGAATTAAGTAAATGCTTTGGATTTGGGTCATAGATACCCAGCGTCTTGCTTGACAACCTCGAGCTCTTCTCCAGGGGGAACCGAGCTGCTCGGAGGCCGCTGGCTCTCCGTGAACACGTCATTCCCGAGCCGTTCCCCGCCGGCAGTGCCGCGGCAGGGCCGGGCTGGGCCGGGCCGCCCGGAAAGGGACATCGCTGGTGAGCAGCGAGTTGTGTAAAAAAAATAAATAAATAAATAAAGGGAGAAAGGTGGAAAACGTGAACTGCCGGGCTCTGCGAATGCTGGCACTGGAGGCGGCACCCGGGTCGCTCGCGGGCTCCTCCGGGGCCGCTGGGGCTGGCCAGCAGCCTGGAGCCGCCGCTCGGCACCCAGCCGGGGGAAGACGGGGAGAAGCGCAGCCCTGCGGGCCGAGGGGACTTTACCTCGGGCTGCAGGACGCCTCGTGCCGTGGAGCTGCCTGCGCCACCGCTGCCGCTCCTCCGGGGCCTCGCTGAGGCGCGCGTAGGTGGAGGAAGGCTCCGGTCGGTGTTTTGGGGATGCGGGGAGGTTTTTCCAGGTGGTTCAAGGCTGCTTTCGCGCCGAGAGGGAGCGTCACGGCCTGGGGCTCGTGGCGATGCCGGGACGAGGCCGGGAGGGCGGCGCGGGAGCCTGAGGGAGGCCAGAGGCTCCGGGCGCGGCCTTCCTTCGGCCTCCCCTCACTCTCCTTGCCCCGCCCCTCACCCCACCCCTTGGCTTCTCCTTGCCCCGCCCCTCAGCCTCTCCTTGCCCCACCCCTCGCCCCACCCCTCGGCCTCTCCTTGCCCCGCCCCTTGGCCTCTCCTCAGCCTCCCCTTGCCCCCTCCCCTCGGCCTCCCCTCGGCCTTGCCTCACTGCCCCCCTCGCCACCCCTCTCGGCCCTCTCTCGGCCTCCCCTGGGCCTCTCCCAGCCTCCTCACCACCCCCCTGGGCCTCCCCGCCGCCGTCAGCACGCGGCTCGACCCAGAAAACCAGCAGTGACGCCGTGCCGGAAACCCTCGCTTCCGAGCGCCGCCTCTGCCCGAGCTCCCAAACCCGCAGCCTGCCGCAGGAGCCGTCTGCCCGGCGCTGCCCGYGCACGAACGTGCGAGGCCTCGGCTCCGCACCCATCGGTCCTCCTCCACGTGGGAGAGGAAGCACCGAAGCGCCCCGGATGCAGGCGGAGAGGAGTCAGGCCCTGTCTGCAAAACGGCTTCTACGTTTACAGCCGGCACGCCAGTGCTCTGGCTTACAAACGTGCTGCTAGTGTGTGCGCGTGCRTATAGGTATAGGTATATATGTATATACATACATACACACACATATGTATATATACACACACACATATATGCATATATATATATACAGACACGCATATATACGAGTGCTCTGGTTTACAAATGTGCAGGTAGTGTGTGTGTGTGCATATACATGTATATATATATACATATGTATATACATATGCACACACGCTAACCTCTGTTGGCAGAGTATAGGGTACTAAACTGTGTTTTCCCCCTCCAGAGGCCATAAGAGGGCTAATAAAAATGCATCCTTTCTGTATGAAACTTTGCCCTACAGTGGAATAATACAATTTAACTTGAAAGTAAAGAATGATATCTAAACACAAATCACGCCAAGGCCGATTTCATCCCGTCTCATAATGGACGCTTTAACAAGTTTTAACTTTTCCAGCTCGCCTCTTCCCGATTTTGTCCTCCCCTTTCTCATTTGTAACCTGCAGTAGGCAACCTGTTCACAACCCCAGTCCGATTTTAACGGCAAATTAACGTCCTGTTCTGCTGCTCAGCGCTGGGTTTTTCCTGCTGGCGAGGCTTTGCTGCGGGAACTAACAATGGACTTATTTTCTTCTTTCAGTTGTAGGTGAGCACCGGAGCAGGCTGGGCACCGCGTGACTCACCGCACAGGTATTCCCCAGACTCCCCAAGAAACTCACTGTAAAACCCTTGTGCTGGCCTAAAAAAGAAATGAAATCTAGCTAACCATGTTAGATCTAGTTTCGAAGCTAAAATGTGTCACTGCTGTAGCTCTGCCTGTAGGAAAAGTTGTTTCTCCTGATTTACGGGAAGACTGTTTGAATTGGGCTGTGCAGCAGCGCGGAGCTGGCCCTGGTCCCGAGGGATGCTCCGTGTCCAGCGCTTGGCGATTCCCGCACCCGACTCTCGCCGAGGGATTCGGCTCCCCGCTGCTCTCACGGAGACGCCATAACTCTTCCTTCTCCGTTATCCACGTCTCAATCCCAAATAAAAGCAACCTACGCAAAAATTACTTGTTTTGCATTTGTGCCCATGAAAACAGAAAAGTCAGTGTTACTCTTTTAGTCCTGTATTAATTAAACCAATCTTTTCTTTAAAAAGCGAACTTTTTAGATATAACTGTCTGAAAGAAACCCAATACAAAGAAGAAAAAGGGTTTTTTTAACCGTTCGTCATCTGTGTCTCATTTACAGATGTAGGCAGGTACGCGGCAGAAATCCGCCTCGGACAGTGTGATGCACAAATGCAAAAGGAAAGGCTTGTTGTTTCTTAAGGTAAGGCTATGCGTGTTCTTAGTTTTGCCTAACTACCTAGGTACGCCCAGGCTTTGTGATAGCTGCTGGGTCCTCTCCTTCTGTGAACGCTGGGGACTGCGTCCCATTTCATCGCTTGGCCACCAGACCTGAAAACACTTACGTGTGTAACCTTATGCATAAATGCGGTCCCCGTGAGCTCAATGAAGATATTTGTGCATACAAAACCGAGACGGATTAAGCTCTAAAAAGCACATTCTGTAACTCTGGACAGTCATGCCGGGCTCCATACCACAATAACTGCATTGTCTTAGCTATAGGTGAGGGGCAGAGAATGGGGCCAAGTGTCTTTAAGGGTAGAATTTACCACGTATCATCGTGTTCACTATGTACACAGTAGTGATTTATTTATACGCGGCAAAGCCAAGAAAATATTCCCGACTGAWCAGTGTTCCTTGACTCTTACAGTTAAACAACTTCATAGCCAGGGAATGTATTTTTCCTCTCTCTCTCTCCCTTCCTGTGTTTTTCATGATCATTTGTTAAATATATTATGATCTACTATTTACCTCACTCTGAAGCTTTGAGACCTTTTGTGGCTTATTCTCTCCTGGAATTATTTAAATAAATCACTGTATATTTGCAACAAATCTTATGAGAAGTGATAGGACTAACATATGGAAAATGTAATCTTATTCCATACATGCCTATGTTTAAATGATCTGCCATAAAACTAACTTAGCAGCTAAAGTAGTACATTAGAATGACTACACTATATCCTAAATCCTTTTATGAAAGTTTGAGCCTATTAATGGAAGAATTTACTGGGCGGGAAATCTGTCACTAGCTAATACGTAGACAGGAGGATCATTTTCAAATTTAAGCAGTATATTCACTCCAGATCTGAAACAAAAATAAGACTAGATTTGAGGCAGAATTTGGCCTTTTAAGTTCAAGTAAAGCTCAGGCAGAACATTATATATTCATATATATCACACTTATCACACGAGTGAAAATCACTTGATTGCAGCAAATTTATTCCAAATTAGCAGTGGTGCGAAGGAGTGAAGAATTAATCCAACAGTGTAGGCTTGGACCAGTCAATCATTTATAATTGTGATCATCTTGTCTTTTGTCAATATGCATATTTAAAGTCTAATTCTAATGCTTTATTCAGGTATGACAGTGAAATCGCCAGAGATTAAGGAGTAAAATGAGAGGCCTGTTTAGTTAAAAAAAACAACACGCAAATCTTGACATTTAAAACAGATGGTGCTATTTAGATGTTAAATAATTTAATAGATATAAACTAGTCTATGGCCTCAGAATTATTATCTTGATTGTGTAAACGTGAATAAATAAAAGCATTCAATCTAAGAGATACTGAAATTAAGTTAATATGAAACATCTGCATAGCTCAGAAAACTGTTACTGATATATAAAGTTATACATTCTCAACCACCAGCTCAAATCTGCTGTAACTTGATGGTAAAGTACATCTAGCTTAGATAAAAGGATTTGGATTATAAGAATTCCAGGGGAGTATAAAATAGCCAGAGATAATATTAAAGCCAATTGTATCTAATCAAGCAGATGTTATTGAATCATTGCCACTGAAATCCATACTCAGGGCATTCTTTTTCCATGTAAGAGTACATTCATAGATCCCTTTTCATTCTTTAGGAACATAACAATTGTTGCATCCTTTTATTTAAATGAAAGGTACTTGAATGACTTGATCCATTGTTTTATTGAAGTGAATATTTTTGTGTGAAAAGCACTTAAACGATAACTTGCACAAGCAGATTCCATTCATACCAGAGCACTTGCCTGTAGCCTCGTGGTGTTAAAAATGTCATTACTCTGCTTTGCTTCTGCTGGCTTGGTCTGCCTTCAAATAAATCCCCCATACTCCTCTGAAGATTGCTCTAGCTCCAGAATTAACAATCCCATTTTATAATTGGTGAACTGAACTCAGGCCAATTAATTCCCAGATTTGTCTAATTTAGGGTTGGCTGCTAAAATCAGTGACCTGATTTTCAACACATTGAGCAAATATTCCCCCAAACAAATAACAATTCAAAGCAGAACAAGGACACTCTTCTAGTAGTTTGCATAATCCAAAAGCATTTAAAGGCACCAGTTTGCATGTACTTAAAGACTGAAGTCGATCCAAAATATGCAGTGGTGAAATTGTATGTCTGAAAGGCATTGAGAAGGTTAAAATACACAGTATTATTTTATAATATTTTAGTCTGATTATTTCAGTTTCTTCTATAAATAGCATCTCAAGGATTGATGACAGAAAATGAGTGGGTCAAAAAAAAAATTGATGCATGTTCTTCTAGTAAGAAGATGAAAAATATAAGCAGCCTGCCCTGCTGAGGTAAAAGACAGGAAGAGTAATAAGAGATCAATAAACACACTGGAAACAAGACTAACAAAAGTTTCAATGAATATATTCAAAGAAAAAGTAAAAGCAAAGTATAAGACCATTACTTATTAGGGAAGAACAGCAACTACCGCATGATGATACGGAGGTTAATGTGCCCTTTTTATGTTAGCCCTCAAAAAAATGCTGGCTGAGACTAGATGCTTAAACCCATAAAAGGTTAAGACTATTTCTGTAAATTGTGCATCCATGGAGGCTTATTAAATGATATTAAGGCACTCTCAAGGAACTGGATAGAGCTATTTCTCAGCCACTTGCAATCATCTTGAGGATGTCTGCCGCAGGTAGGGGGACGGGATTACAAACTCTGCAGTTACAACAGTACAAATAAAGTACTTACATTTGAAAAGGAGGACCTGAGGGACAAATGTGAATGCCTATAAGGAGGCTGGAACAATAATTAAAATAATCAGCCTGTTAATACCTAGGAAAAAATGAGTTGATAAGAAACAGCCAATATGGGATTTTATAGGAAAAATCAGGTTAAGGAAATCTAGTTACCTTCTTTCTCAGATATTTAGTCTTAGTAATGATTGAGAAGCAGCAGATATGATATCTTGACTTACAGGTTTTGGCACAGCTGTGCATGACATTTTCATAAGCCACCTTAAAGAACCAGCTCAGAATAAAATTACTATGAAGGTGGAAAGGTGAATGCAAAATTATGAATGCTTCATTATTAAGTAGGGACGATATATCCAGAGGAGTATCCCATCCTCAGACTGGTAATTGAATATTTTAATCAAGAACTTGGATAATGAAATTTAAAGATGATACCAAAGTGGAAGACATTGCAATCACTTTGAAGACAGGATTAGAATTCAAATTGATCTACATAAATTGGAGAAATGATCTGAATTGTTAAGATGGAATTCAGTAAAGTGCAAAATGCTATATTAAAGAAGAAAAAATCAATGCATATAAACAAGATGGGTAACCATGGGCTCAGTAGCATTTCTTTAGAAGAGGATTTGGGGATTGCAGTGGATAGTCAAACAGGGTTTTTTGCAAGAAAAGAAAAGAATGACAAGGGAAATTAGAATGAGTTCACCATTATGTAAGAGGTTGCTGCTAAAAGGAAGAGAATAAGCTGTCTTTCATGTCTATTGTGGATAGAATAGTAATAATAAAGTGCATTAAAGGGAGGAAGAAATAGGAAGAAATAGACCTGACATCATGGACTATTTTCTAATCATAAAGTTAGCAAAGCAGTGACAAAGTATTCAATGGAGATTGTGTCATTTCCCTTCCACTGGAGTTTGAAAGAACAGGTCAGACACGTCTATCAGAAATGAGTTAATCTCGCCTTTACACCAAGCGATGGACTTCTCTACAGCTTAGGGCAGGGGAGGACGGAGAGCGTATTGCCCTGAAGGAAGAGGCAGCCTGCACRGGGGAAGCGACCCAGCACACCGGGGAGGTGGCCAGGAGAAGAAAGCACTGGGTTCACAACATCTGGATCCAAATTCCGTTTAGTGTGGCCCCTAGACTGATCTTAGCTGCACTGAGCACGACAAGACGGAGTCTGACTAGCTGGAAGTTTGTGATTTTCACTGCGTATCCACTCTACGGAGAACCCGTATTGGCTTTCCTGGAACAGTCTGCTCCAAAAGATAAAAAACACTCTTTGTTTCCTCAAGGGAAATGCTAAAATTTCTCAAATCTCATATACAATGATTAAAGTTAATTCTGTACCTTGCAGGCTCAGGGCTTTTAAAACCGAACCAAATGGATATTTGGCAGAATTTGGCTAAGCGAGTCGGTAAGAAAGGAGAGTGGTGAGTAATGTGACATCTGTTGTTGGCATTAGTTAAGTGCAGACACTGCCTTCTTTAGATCTCCTAACCTTGTCTGAACCAGTAATTTTTAATTAGGACAAAACACTGGAATGAGAAAATCATCCTGAATTTAAATGTTTCCATCTGTGATTCAATAAAGCAGCCACACTACCAGCAGAGCCTTGCCAAGATGCTGGATTATCTTTTCTTATTGACGATTAACATTTGAACCAGCCACTAAAACAATCAGAAGATTGACTCATATTAATAAAACAAAGATTAAATAAATGAGGCGAAAGGTGCTAAACTCATTAAAATTCTCACTACCTTGTCATGAGTGTTTGTGTGGTGATGCTATTAGGACAATCTGAGCTTCAAAATTCTTAGGTAATTGAACAGGAGCAAGTTAATACAATAAGTTTTTATGATGTTTTTTCAATTCTGCAGCTTATACCATTTACTAATACAAAAGTCCTTTGTGAACATACTTTTCAAACTCTGTACATTTCTGAGGTAAGAGCTGGCAGCAAGCTATCATCAGTATTAAAATCCTTTTCCCTGTGGATGTGGCTAGCCTGGCGGGCAGAACTGGGAGGCTGGCGTTGTTCGAGTCTGACATTGATTGAAATATAGGTACTGGCCAGATGACCTAGCCTGTCTGATTAGGTGTTCCTGTTTGTAAAGCGGAATATTTATCCCAATTTGTCTGACATAATTATTGGCCAAATACTCATGTTGCTGATTCAGCTAAGTCCCCCGTTGAGCTAAATGGGAATTTTGCCTGAAAAAAGAAGCTGACACCCATTGGAGTGAGTGGGATAAATCACGCCCTAAGTTAGAATTTCTGGATTTTACCCTGAGGCCCAGATGGCCTTGAACTTGATTTCATGCAAACTGCTGAAGATAAGCCTTTGCTGGTGCGTGCAGCTAAAGACCTGCCATCAACGGCCCTGGAAGGAGCATGCCAAAAACCTGCAGGAGCAGCGTTCAGCTGCACCGTTCCATCGCGACCTCCCTCTGAAAGCCCCATCAGTGCGCAAGGTGTGTGGGAGGAAGCCGTGTGCCGTCTCAGAGGTGGAATATCCTCTCGTCGTACACTTAGCAATGAGAGGTGCAAACCACACAGCTTCCGACGGGAAGACGCACGCCTTGCCTCAGGAATACTTGGTGCAGGGGAAGAGACAGATTAGAGGTAGGGAATTCTCCTGACTTCTCCTTAGCGGTAAATTGTTATTCTTTGGACTTGAGGAAACATGGGTAGGTAAAGAGTGTCTCCGGCAGGGTCTGGTTCGAAGCCTGATAACGTCAGATCACTGCAGTGGTTGCGCGCAGTGAAAGAGAGAGGATCACGGGATGACGAAAGCTCTGATGCTCTGATGAAAGCACAAAATGCTTCTGCCTTTGGCTTCAGCCGCTGCGCCAAGAGTGCAATGAGCGCTCCATGACTGACAAGCAAATAGGTCTGGTAGATCAGTAGATAAGGCAAGAAGACTAGATTTTCCTATGCTGAAAGCAAAGGAGGAGGAATATTGGGAAAAACATAATATAAATGTATATGGTAAGAGCATTGTAATTCCAATAATTACAAGAAATAGAGCAACACCTTTCTTCCTAAGGCCATGCAATTGTAGTACGGTTTTTGAAAGAGGCCAATTCCAGGAGTATAGTGTCTAATTTTAGACAATCTTCCACTCATCGTTTCCTGATGAGAACCGGAAAATCTTTGCTTTTTTAATCTCAGTACTTCCTGCAATAAAGCAAAGAAATAATAGGGGAGGAAAAAAACCCCAAACCTTAARAGCACAATAGTTACAATTTTTCCCAAAGCATAGGCTGCTGTTTGGCTAATGGCCTGCTGACTTTGATTAGGAAAGCACAAAGCTGGCAAACATAACTGACAGACTTTACAACTACAAAATCTCCTCTTGCTTTCACACTGTGTCTCAGAGAGCTGGACAGAGAATTCATCCCTGACGAACCTCACTACGTTTTGTTGGGATAGAGATGATCAAACGCAGCAGGACTTCCCATGGGACTTCAGACAAATTACATACCTCTCTCTACTTCAGTTCCTCATCTGCAAAACAGGGCAATGGAACTTCCCCATCTGACAGGATGCTCAAGGAGAAGTGCATTAAATAGTCCGAGGTCCTCACACCTTGAGGAAAGGCTTCCTGGCGCTGAGCTGTGCCAGCCCCGCGCTCAGCCTTGCAGTGCATCAGGTATGCTGCAGGCCCACCCAGCGGAGAAGCAGGAAATAGCAAGACCCCGTTACTCCATTGCTTCCTTATTGCTAAAGATGCAGTGGTTAACGTTAACAGAATACAGAAGGTGAAGTGTCCAGTGAAGACACTGAGACTGAAAGCTTGTCCGGGTACATCAACTGGCCTAATGAAAAGATGTTACCTCTTTTACAAACTCTGCTCCCAGGGTATAATGTATTTGATACCTTACCCAAAAGCACCCCCTGTTCTTTCAGCTAAAATCGTTCCTAAAAATCATAACCAAACTTTTTAATAATAGTATTAATATGAAGTAACACATAGTTAGTGCATTAGTGAGTGAAGCTGTCATATTGCTCCTTCCCACCAGCTTTCTATGGGCTGTGATCCAGCCCAGCCTCCATGCATCACGAAGCGTGCGCTGAAGTGCAACTGTTCATCCCGAGAGGAATGAGAGCTTGAGTTCCTTCACACTTCCACTGAAAACACCCTCGTGCTGCTGACTGGAGACAACCATAAGAGCATTCCAGCTTCTTAGTGCAAACCCGAATGAATGGCCTCAGCAGTAATGGAGTCTGAACCTGCAAGTCTATGGATAGGAAGATAGTCACTTTGAAGAGAGCCCAGCGCAAAGCACACGGCACTGCAATTACACAGCCAGGTTGGTCCTCCTTGTACAAATCCAGGATGCGCCTCCACTCCAGCAGCAACTCCTGAGGAACACATGGCTTCACACAAAATCCCAAATCCATTCTTGCATTCTGTTCGTTCTGGAAGTATTCATCCATTACTAAGCAAATAATAGCCCATCAAGAACAGATGCCAATACTAGTGCAAAGATTAAAAGCATAGAAGCACAGAAAAGCATGTTTTTTAGTCATGGATGCATCATATAATCCATTGCGTTTGACCGAGACGTTGCCTATAGAAGCAAATTGAACTGCAGGCAACAGCTGCCTCATAGCAAAACAAATGACCTGAAAAACAAAGTTGCTGTCAAAACACCACTTTTGAATGGATAAACTGGGAAAGGTAACTTTTAATTTAACTTTTGTAGAGGGCAAGTAATTTGAAGAGTGGGTGTGACAATGAAACTGATTTAAAAAAAGCAGTACCAGCATTCACATTTGATTGCCTTAAGCTGAGTAGCATGAGAATGTCATGAGATAATGCAGGATGGAAGAAATGTTAATACTCACCTGAAAACTAGATGAGAATACTGATTTTAACAGACTGTGGGGGAGATTTCAGATTTAGAAGGTAAAAAAATACGTCTAAATGCTAAAGACAAATGTGGGAGTAAAGGATTAAAGCATACAATCCTGTCATCCTACATGATGGTAAGATTAAAATAGTGCGAAATGGAACTAAAATTGAAGCAACAGCTAGGACAACATTATGGAAAATTGCTATATTTCATTTTGGAAAGACAATGAACAGAGTCAATGGAACCATATTAACTGATCTACTAGAAATTTGGGATATCAGTTTAGGTATAATATTAATTTTGCTTTTATAAAGCCCTCTATAAATAAGTTTTTGACCTCCTACTCCCATCCACTTCTCTCCCCTGCTCCCAAAATTCTTCAGTTAAAAATTCACTGCTAAATTCTCCTCGATGCGAGCTGAAGAACACAAAGTACTCACAAAATTAACTAGTCTAACTCCATTGCTTGAGTATGTAATAGCTGCTACACTGTCAAAAAAAGGACTTTGTGAACATATGTAAGTACCTTTAGGTATGTTCACTCCAAACTCAGTAGTTGCACTGCCAATGTTACACTAGAGCAAGTTTTAAGAAATGAAGCACATTTATGTACACAAGGTAAGCTTAATTAGCGTACTTCACAAAAATATAGTATTTGAGTATTAGAACGTGATGTACTCAAGAAAGTATGTGAGCTTTTATATTTGTTAGAACRATTCTGTATTTAATTAGGCCTCATTAGTAATGGTTATCGCTGTAATTTATTTGCACAAATACAGGACGTTGTGCTCCATCAGCAGATAATGTTCTTCATTAAAAAGAGTAAGAACTTTGTGCACCAGGGCAGATGTGGTCTGCTTATTGAAAGAAAATCAGAACTACAAGGTAGAGAGTAAAATATTAGACTAAAAGTCAACTCACCAGTTTTATTTAGGATGATAATTTGCAAGGAAGTATTAAAGTAGAAAATTATGTTGGCTATTGAATTCACTTCTAGAAGGAAACTGAAGGGTCTTTTTTTTATATGCATGCATTTTAAAATTAATTATAACAGCCAGCTGTAGTATATAATGCAATTGAGATGAGTTTTGTACATCAGTGTTTGGTTCTTAAAGGCTTCACACTCATATCACACTTCCCACAACTCCAAGTCACACAAGCAGAAGTTGGCTCTGGTCAATAAATGAGGACCTTGTTGGTAATCCTAGGGACACCAGAAAGAGGTATTTTTATTTTTAGGAGAATGTGCAGAACTAAGGGAAGAGTGAACAAAAATATCTGTGCTGTCCCTTTGAAATTACCACCACGTGTCACTTGGCTGAAAGGTTACCTTCCAGTAGTTTTCCATGGATTTTTTTTTTTTTTTTTTTTTTTTTTTTAAGTAAAATCTGTTCTGAATATCTAAAGGTTACCCTCTCCTCCTCCTATACATGATTATCCTGTCTCTCCACCTGCAGGCCACTTCCTTAGTGTTTTCTAACACTGCACAAGGAGTCTTACCAGAAGGTGTTACCATAATGCATTCGGTCAGTGATTCAGTTCCAGAAGGTATGAACAGAGCACGCCATGAATGCGACGGGTGAACATCGGACTAACTAAAGTCTGCAGTAAATCCAATGAAATGAAATCCTTCAGGTTATTTCTTCCACACTTCAATCTATCATTTTGTTAAACTTTCTCATTTCCAAAGGAAAAAAAGGAACATGACTATCTACATACACGACCTCCTCTCCCCATTATGAGTTAAAACACATCTGCGTCCTTTTCTTGCATACTTTAAGAATTAGCAAGTGCTTATGGAGAGACCAATCATTTTTGCTTTCCCACTTCTTCTTACACTTGTAAACCTCCTTACAACAAACTACTTGATACTTCTAATATAAGATTAAATATTTATGATTGAAGGAAATATCAAATCCAGTAACTGAATGAATTATAGTTTTAATTACTATTTTGCTCCCATATGGAAGTTTCTATTTTAAAAACTGAAGTCCATTCAAAAAAAGAATGATCAGAAAAATCAAACACCATTTTCAAAATTTAAGGAAAATTTAATCAATATGCCTTAAATTATGTTTACAGTAACTGCAATACTGACAAGCATGACATTTTCAAAATGGTGTTTTTCTTGAAAGTACTGCAGAAGATATTAATCTTCATTTACTAATATGTGCATCATTAAGAAAAGTAACTCTAGATGAAGTCAACTTCATAAATCCAAGTTAACACATAGCTAGTTAGAGATCCAAACGTATTCATGTTTCAAGTGTGACAGAATTACAGATCCCTTTGACTTTTAAGCATGTTTTCTAATTCATAATTTAAATATCTTAAATCCTGAAATACTATCACAACAAATGAACATGAGACCAAAGAGGTTAAGAGTGTATTTGTCATAATATAGAAAATATTCTAATTGCTTGAGTTCTTTTGTGCATTTTTTTGTAAGAGGGAACAGGAAATAGGTTATTACTGCAGATTTATTCAAAGAGAAACTCAAATTTACATCTGTGGTTTTATTTACTTTTGCTGATAAAAATCTATCAAGTATATTATAACTGCAACCCTTCTCCCTCCCTTACTCACCCCCCCCCCAAAAAAAACCCCACCCTCAAATAAACAAAAGTTACTTTTTCAAAGATTTAGGARTGGGAAAGAAATTACATTAACTTTATAAGCATGAATACTTATTAAAGCTATAGACACCTTAGGTCAATTGAAAACAGTATTCAAAGTCCTAAAAAAGTGAACACAAGACATTTGTTTCCATTGTTCCAGATAATTCAAAACAGGTCTAAGTTTCATGATAGCAATATTATATAGCTGTTTGCAGCTGCTTCTGGTCCAACTATGTTCCAAGTTGATGTTTTCATTTTGGCCCACTGGAGTCCAATAATTTGTACAGTCTATTCAAAACACAGAAATGAGAGCAAAGACTCCATACAATAAAGCACAGGGGTATGCTACTAGGAGTTGTTGTCCTTCCATTGCTAAGGCAGAAATAAAGATTTTGGAAGCAGAAAAACTGCACCAGCCAATGATTCCAGCAGTGAGAATAATTCCCATCATTCCCCTGTAGAGATAAAAACAAAACAAAATTCATTTAAGAGTTGTGTATATGTGCTTATAGGAGTCATAACTCAGTTTCTAATACTTTTTACAACTTTCAAAATAAAATTCACCTCTGAGGACTTCACTTTTTAAATGAAACAGAATTCCAGTAAAGCTGTATTATTCAATTACGAAAAAAAAGTCAAAATTAACTTTTCGTCAATATGAAGCCTAAGGCTGAATAAAGAAACTGTAGCAAGTTGTTCCTTGTTGCTTTCCAATTCCTAACTTCATGTAGCTATGAAGAATGGAAGTGATTTTCTTATTTGACAAATTCAATTTCGTGTCTCAACTTATAATCATCCTTTAGACTTTACAGGTACTGAGATTTGTCAGATTAAAAGTTGACTAAAAACATAACTTGACATTGTTATTTGAGTACATGTATTTAAAAGCTGTTAATTAACTTATAAATAAAAACAATTTATCCAGTAAGTGTCTGAAGACTCTTGATACTTGTATTTTTCCAGTTACTACAAATTCCTATCATACTCTCATTACAAGCAGTTTCTTCACTGAATGTGATACCAAATTATAAAGTTTATGTACTTACTGCAATGAAAATAAAACTGCGAAAGTGGAAAGTAAGATCATAGGAAGAAGACAGTATCCAAGGACACTGGCAACACAGCCAAATGAGACACCCGTCATGCTCATTAAGTTCAGGAGACAAAACATCCCTAGACATCCGATTGCACTTATTCCATACACATAACCAAACTGAATTTTACCAGCCTAAACAAAACAAAAAACAAAAACAAGAAAAACAAGCAGATTAATGCAAGTTAGTTAGGTGACTGCACAAGTAGTGCATTTGAGAAACAAAATGAATGTTTACAGAGTATCTTTTTTCCCCCCTTTGTCTTGTGCCCCCTACAAATTCCTAAATTCAAATTCAACAGACCATTTTTCCACAATCTGAATTTCAGAACATTTGTACGAACTAGACAACCAACAGGCACATTTATCCTAAGTTTACATATTCTGATAAACAGATTTTGATCAAAGAATCCTTATTCTTTGATCTGGGCTGCAAAAGCATATGAATACTTTAGGTTTACTCAATTAGCTTTGCTAGCTGATTTTTCTCTGAAGATTAGCTGCAGGGTTTTGTATTAGTACAATAACAATCTTTACAGAAGTATTATTTAAAAATCAAAAAATTGCAAGTCAGGAACTTCTTGACAAATCCAGACCTAAAGTACTTTATTTGTGACAGGCTCCATGGAGTTACTGCATAATGTAAGCTAAGAATTCCCAGAAACAGATTAAGCTGAGCTGGAAAGCACCATGCATGAACCACAGAAAACATATGCATCTTGCAGTCAGATCCGTGCTTCCCTTGTGACCTTTTTCAAAATTCACACAATGTAGTTGTACCCATCTCTACAGGAACATGACTATGAGGAGTCCAGCTACTGCAAGCTATTCTGGTATATAGCTTTTGAGGTCTGTCTCCCAAAACTTGCAAACTAAGTTTATTTATGGCCCAGCTCTTCCTCGAGTGCTACAGAAAACAATCATATCTGCTCCAAACTTCTCTTTTTGTTAGGCTGAGCTTGCTTTCTCTCACAGAACAGGCCTGTTATTTCCTTGATCATCTTTCAATGTTTATTTAAAAGAACCTGTTTTGCTTTACATGGCAAGTGACAGGGAGCGCACACACTAAGTGATGATGTCTCAGAGGGGAAAAAAAACTAAGAGCTAGGGAAGGTCACATCTTAAAGCATTCTCTTCATAGCATGACATTTCGTAAGTACCCAATTACATTCTTATTCAACGTGTTTCTTTAAAATAAAAAACAAAAAATTACAGGAGAAAGTGATACATTCAAATGTTCTCTTCCTAAGAAGTTATCTATTATAAAAAGGAACATGCTCATCAATTCTACTGGCCCAGTTTCCATAATTAAAGGTCACTTATAAAAGTAGGCTTACAGTCCCCTTGGTACCAAAACACTGCTCCAAGTGTTGTGGTAATGTGAGATTTTAGACAAAAATTAAATGCAATGCCTGAAGACATTTACACATGAAAACTGATTAAAAATACTGAAGTTTTCAGTGACAAGGAAGCCTGTCTGTTCCTACTCTGTCATTTACTAATTGATACTTGAGTCATTAAAGCACAATCTTATTTCAATTAAGCTCAACAGAAAAAAAAAGAAATAGGCTTCAGCATGTGCTGACCTATTAAGAAATACAAGCAATYTGAAAGAAGGATTACATTTTAAAATGTTTTATCAAATTGTCTCTTAACATTGAAGATCAAGCCTAATATATTAACTGTATCAGGACTTATTAAATCACTTTTTACACATTAATTTTGAACTTCCTTGCCTAATAAGTCCTCTGAAATATCAGTCAAGGGAACAGTGTACAAAGAGTACGGAGTAAATAAATACAGTGAAACAAAACAGAGAAATAATCTCAAATATTAAACACAATAAAAGTTAAAAAAGAAACTCCTCTTAAAGGAAGATATGGAATAAAAATACAGAATGTTTAATCAGTCCATTGCTCTGATTCCTGATAATGCAGATGCTAACAAAGGCACTTCAGAAAAACAAGCTATGATTCTGAATGTAAGACATCCCAATGTATACCATAAAAAAAATACAGAAAAAAAAGAGAATGTGGGTGTCACACCCATTTGTGTGACAAAAAAAGAGCCATATTCCTCAAAAGCAAAGTATGAAAAATAGCATGTATTCCACAGGAATAATCAGCATGCAAAAACCAAGCACTAAAGCTCTGATTCAAAACTCTCTGAAGAAAACAGATCGTGACCTCATTAATCTCAATGGGCTTTGTATCAAGCCCCAATGTTCTCCTGCTTTTTTTTATGGCCTCCATGCTAAGAAGTTTCTTAGGACAAAACTACAGTGCAATTTGGCTTCTTTCCAGTGTTTGTGGTAGTATTAAAAGCACAAACAGTAATATTTTGCAATCAATACCTTACCAGTAATAATGTGGCTCCAAAAGCTAGACAGAAGACCATTGGTCCAGCCAAATCAGTCTCATTCATGATGCTGCCATCTGCTACTTTTAACGGGTGCAGCACTGTTAGCGTCTTCTGCCAGATGTGGTCGAAATTGATCCCTAATTCTACAAGTTAAACAAAAAGGATTATGTAGATTTATTTTACTTTTTCCTTTCCCGATGCCCCCATTTGCTTCACTGTTACTTTTCCCTGCCCCTCCACTTGTAAACCTCCTCAAAGTACCATTCCTAAGGGGACCAGAGAATTGAGTCAGTCCATCTTTCCTCAAGGAGCTGTGTGCTGCCTCCACAGATTCCAGGTCTCAAATGCTCTGAAGTGACAGGCTGATTTCTACAGGACCAGGTAAGAGCACAAGCACAGTATCCTGGGTCAGACCAAAAGTCCATTTAGCCCAGTATCCTGTCCCTGTAAGTGGCCAAAAGCAGATACGTAGGAAAGAGTAAGAACAAGCCATGCACACTCCCCAAGTATTCTCCAAGTCTCCACTGACTGGTGGCTCAAGGATTTCTAATTCAGAGTAGTCTCTCTGTACTTAATTACCCTCAACGGATTACTTTTTCATAAACTATCCATCCTCCTATTAAGTCCATTAAAAAACAAACAGATAAAACCCCCCAACCCTTTTAACATCTACAACATCGCATAACAAGGGATTTCACAGCTCCTTGCAAGTCGATATGATTTCAAGCCTCCATCCATACAATTTGGCCACAGTTGCGTGTGAAAGCCTGGTTGTGAATGCAGCTACTACTTGCCCAACTCCAACATTGAGATTTTTAATGGGTATCTATAAACAAATAAATTTTGTGGGGAAAAAAACAAAACAAAACCAGCACAGCTGGGTGGAGAAAAATCATGCATACCTATCTCTTTAACCAGTAACAGTACAGGTTTTTTTCAGTTGTTTCGTACAGAACAATGATGTATATAAGCTGGAAACTCAAACTATCAACACATACACTCTTACTATATACCTATTTCGGCATCCCATGTAGGCTGTATTCTAATAAGAATTTCTGAAGTGTTCAGCACTCCTCTTTAGCAATAAAGATTTCAGTTTGAATTGATTATGTGGTTAGAACTAAGACCGTCAATTTATTTTACAAAAAAGGGCAGTCTTGTTTGCAACAATAAAAAGATTAAGTGTTGTATGAAGTCAGGTTACCAATTTAATTCATCATCTCTTAAAACTGCTGGTACGCAGTAATAAACCACAATTCTAAAACTGCAAGAGTTCACAGGGAAACATGTATTTCACATACTGAAATACAGTATATGAAATACAGTTAATTAAAAAAAATTGAAGTAGAGAATGTATACCGTACTACTCAACAGAAGTAGACAAAATATACCCTACTAGAGAATATATACCCCTACTACTCAACTTATCACCAAATTGTGAGGAGTTTTGGATTTGGGCTATAAAGAACAAGTTATACCTTCTAATAGAGGAGGTTCATCCTCAAAACTACTTCCATAAAAAGACTGTGCTGAAGTTGGAGTATACGTCTGCGTTGGCTGATAAATCTGCCCAGTGTAAGGCTGCTGTTGTTGCATCATTTCTGGAGGGATAAATCCACTTTGCTGAGAATACTCATAGCCTCCATATTGCCTACAAAGAATGACATCATATTACAGACAGATAGAGAATTTGTTTTAAACACCTCCCTCCCCCGCAAAACCAAAGCTTATTTTCAATAAATAAGCAGGATAGTATACAGCAAACAATCCTGTCTATCCTGTACTCAGGTACAAGCCTTTTAGGAACACAGCTATGTTCATCAACTAAAACCCTCACAGACAATACAGATATAATATAAACAAGACAATTCTAGTTGCAAATACGCCAGTATTTGGGAAGCAAGGAGGCATTAAAGTAAAGGCCTTGAGAAATGACAGTGTTACCAACTGACTAAATTACTACTACAGGTTGTAGACTTGTCAAATAGTAGGAAGAATTTACATCTCAAACTTACTCAAATATTGTCCCTTAATTACCACTGATGCCTTATTTGATGCAAGCATTAATTTGCTATTTAGAATGTTTACTTGCAAACTCACTATTCAAGAAAGGAGTTCCTTATACGATTATTGCTTTTGTTCCCCTCTGTATTTCAAAAACAAGCTTAGTTAAAAAAGAAAAAAAAAGGCTGTTTCCCTCTTCCCTCACGAAACATTTATGTCAGGTAGTATTATAGCATATAATGTATAAGAAAGAATTATGACATAGACATTAAACACATTATGACATCTACCTCCAGGACATGATATGGTGGGGAGGGGGGGGGAACAAGCAATTTTTCAGTTTCTATTTCACATATTCTCAATTATTTACTAACTAAACTACTTATATTATCTCTAGAATACTTCCTATTGTAGATTTAATGTAGAGAAAAAATATTGCCATAGTGCATCTTTAAAAAACAATTCCTCAACAGACCTATCTTCTCCCATTCCTAAAGAAACTAATAAGCCATTCTTGCCACCAACCATTTCCAAGTCTGACTACGGAGATTTCAGTAAACACCTCTACAATAATTTACTTCCAAAAATAAGAATATAAAGAAGGAAAACTAAAAATTCAGTTCTCCATTCTTTTCATCTTTAAGCAGAGCTCAGCCACATTGCAGCACTGCAATCCTTACATATATCATCTACCTTTTCCATATAGCACCATGATCGTGCATAGGTCATAGAACTTAGAAAAAAATCCTCAGCCTGAAACTGGATGTTTACAAAGGAGTCCTAAGAGCTCCCATGACCCAGAAAAGCCTGCCATGATTTCCTACAAATGCCTAGAAATCACCAGTGGCCTTGCAGGCTTGTTTATTTGGCACCCGGACCGATCTCTACTCCCTGAGTGACTGGGGAAGGGCTCGCGGAGCAACGATGTTTCTCCTAAAGACTTGGAGGGAAGGAAAGAAAAGTCTTAAAAAAGAGCAGGCCTAAGCTACAGTGACCACTACAGAATCTATCTTGCAAGCTTCTGAGTTTTATCTTAAAACGGAGAAAGATGGGCATTCAACATATAACCGCTTTATATCGTACAATATAGACTAAACGCCGTATATGGCAAAAGCCAGGCTCTACGCTATGCTGACGCCGCAGCGGGCACTCGCCGGCGGGCAGCAAGGACGGGCCGCAGCGCCAGGCCCTGCCCGAGCGCAAAGGCCTTCGCGAGCGGCTCCCGGAGGAGGCTCCGGCCTGGCGGGTGGGGGGCGCGGGGGGCGGCAGGCCTCACTTGCTGTAGGGCCCCCCGCTCCCGCCGTAGTCGTAGGGCTGCGCCTGGTCGTCGATGCTGTAGCTCGTCTGGAAGAAGTCCGCGTTGAAGCCGTCGAACCCGGACATGGCGAGCGACCTGCAAAAGAGCAGCAGCGCGGCGGTTCGCACCCCGCCACCCGCCGGCGCCTCCCGAGGGGGCGGTGCGCGACGGGCGC